>NW_024080871.1:973946-1173946 GCF_003009895.1 Hyaena hyaena | reverse complement strand
CCTGAGCCGAGATCAAAAGTCAATTGCTTAACCAAATGAGCCACCCAGATGCCCCATCTCAATCTTAGATTTTAACACTTACAAAGAGATATAAATTCCTGCCTTAGATTGTTGGAATTATTAAATGATAGTGTATATAGTTGCTCTACTAAGATAGTAAATTCCCAGTAAAGGTGCCCCTCATCACTCATATTATCATATTCAAATTGTTTGTCATTAGAAGGAAAAATAAAGTTTAAGTCACAGCCTGTGACTTAAGTAAACAAAACTCTCTCTTGTATATTTTTTAAGGTTTTTGTGGGGCGCCTGTGTGGCTCAGTTAGCAGGTTGTGATCTCACAGGTCGTGAGTCCGAGACTTGAGTCCAGCTCTGTTGTGACAGCTCAGAGCCTAGAGCCTGCTTTTGGTTCTGTGTCTTCCCTCCCTCTCTGCCCCTACCCTGCTTCTGCTCTGTTTCTCTCTCTCTCTCTCTCTCTCCCCCCCACCAAAATAAATAAACATTAATTTTTTTAGGATTTTATTTAAATTCCAGTTAGTTAAAATTCAATTTAATATTAATTTCAGGTGTACAGTGTAGTGATTCAACACTTCCATACAATACTTGGTGTTCATCACAGTACATTCCTTAATCTCCATCCCCTATGTTGCACATCTCCTCACCCATCTTCCCTCTGGTAACCACCAGTTTGTTCTCTATGGTTAAGAGTCTGTTTCTTGCTTTGCCTCTCTATTTTTTCTCCCCCCTTTGCTCATTTGTTTTGTCTCTTAAATTTTACCTATGTGTGAGTTCATATGGTATTTGTGTATCTTCTGACCCACAGAAACCGTTTTTATATTCACATTATTGCAGACTGACTAGAGTTCCTGATGCCACACCCAACCCTGGGAGAAGCACTGCAATCTTAATATCTCAAGGGGTTTACCATTTAGCATATATAGAAGTCTCTCTTGTAAGCTCAGGTAAAGCCTCCTATCGCATGCTGTCTATTCCGACCCTTGGGCTGCGAGGTATCATTTATGGCGTTTGTTATTCCAAAAGTAACAGCCTTCACTCTGCCCTGGGGTTTTCTTTATCACTAGAATTGGCTCATTAGGCAAAATTAGAATGCATAGTTGTAATAACAAGGAATCTCCAGCAATTACCATGAAAAACCTCCAATTGGTAAGAAATCCATTGTAGTAAATGTCTTTTCACTGAAAAACCCCTAAGTAAATATGTTATGTGGGTGTTTTACTATGGAATAAAGGAATAGGAACAATGGTGAGAAAAAAAAAAAATAGAAGACTGAGACCTCACATTCATACTATATATAGAATATAGGCTTGAGATGTTTGGCAGGTCCAAAAGTTACTCGTTATTGGCATGATAAGTATTGCCCAACCTATTAAGAGATTATGAAAATAAAGTAGAACAACTGATCCCTTGATGTGTTTTGGTTATGAGTCCAGTAACATTAATTGACTTGTTTCTGCAGAAGGGGATATGGGTGTTAAAATTAGGAAAGAAAGGTCTCTATTATATATCTCTTGGCCACATAGTGCTGAGAGGAGAGGCTGTTATTTTTAGGAAAAATACTATGCAATTCACTTATCAATAAACATTTATTAGTTTCCCATTAAGTGTGATAAAGTACATAACTATGGCACAGGCAAGGAAAAATGAAAGTATCTATAATTGTCTACAAGGATTATTCCTTGTAGACAATGTTAAAGTATATATATTATTATACAAATCAACAGGTAAAATATTATAACTTTATTATGCAGGCATTTTGTGTAAGCATATTTTTCATAATGGAATGGTGATACTTATGCATATAGCCACAAATGAAAATGCAAAAATATATTTTAATTTCGGGGCCAGAATTCTTCCCAACTTCTACTGGTAATTCTTAAAGATTTTGAAAAGAACCATTTAAATTCTCAAAGACAGAACCATATGAACTACAATTTTATGTTTTTAATTGGCAATTTTTAATACCTCATACTGCAGTGATGACTTTTTAATGCTAGAATAGCTCCTCTTTTCCCTCCTGAGAAAGTGGACCATATATTATCTGGTTTATTCCTGGCACTGTAATTTCAACCACCTGGCTTTTGAAAAGCACCCTCTACACTTCACTGTTTCTGTTTTGCTATCACTGTAACAGCTTTTTGAGATGTGCAGCAGTAAACAGTATGCATTTTAGATAAGAATCTGCTGTCCCTACCCCTCTCACACACATACTTTTAATCATTCAACTTTCTGGGAGCTTCATCATTTCTGTTAATGGAAAGAAGACATTTAAACATTTGTGCAATCATTGTGTTTACAGTCTGATCTATACGCTAGCTTTAGTACAAGGATATTTGATCATATATACTCTGACATCCTCTTTGCACTACCTTTTCCTGTTCATTAAATAAGAGATGTTTTTCCCCATCTAATAGGGTGATAAAATAAAACACTTATATTTGGGGGTTGAATTACCTGGACACAGTCATCTCAGAAATAATTTCCATTAGATAGCTGTGCTATCGAGTGTCTAGTGATTAACAGTGCACTCAGAAAGTACATTTTGTCATTTGAATTGGTGACTTTTTTTTTTTACCAGAAATCAACACTAGAAGATTATAGAACCAGGTGTGAGAATTATCTTGAAAGGACTTTATATTTTCCTGATAACAGTAGATTCTCGTTATTTCTAATTATTTTTAAAGTTACAAAGTGTAATCAAGAAATTCCACTATTTTTATAGCAATCATTTCAGTAAGAACTTTGATCATTTTTCTAACTCAGAGTAACAACAGGACTCAAAATAGCAATGAATGACCCTAATACAATCTTATTCTAAAAACAATTTCCAATGTAACCACACATACACCCCAAGAGATCTCTCAGTATAGATACAACATCTATCTGTTATTTTTCCTCTTAAGTAGCTTGAAGAAATAGAGTTTAAAGATACACATGGTGCACAATATTCAATTTGCATCTTTTTATTCAACTTAGTAAGTGTTGTAATCAATGAGAGAGGAAAAAAAACATTTTTGAAGCTTATTTTCAGAAACTTAGCATTCATTGTTATCATCACCTATTCATCCAGTAGCAATGAAGATAGTTTGGATGCATTTTATCCTGAAGATTTATTTCAAGAAAATATTAATTTAAAACCCACATTTATGACTAATGGACAATTTGAAATTTGTGCCAAACGTTAGCAGGTTTCCTATTCTAGATACTTCCCTGAACCTGTTTGCTTTATTTCTTCTTGAACGGTAATGCCAAAACCTGATGTGTATTGTTGATTTAATTCTCTGTGAGTTAATATATCATAAACATGTGGGGATGATAGCATGAAATCCATATTTTGTTGTACCAGAGCAGACTTTCACCATAGGGGGAAGAAAAACAAGAAAAAAAGTTAGGGAGCTGTTCCTCAGTCTGTACTGATGAATTGGTGAAAATAAATTTATTTAGGAAAATGTGTGATATGGTCAGTTGTGGAATGAGGAGAAGGAAAATAAACTTCCAAATTAGGAACTATGCAAAAGGTAAGCAACATGTTGAGTTTATTTCTAACTGAGCAGAACCCAGTCTTCAAAGACTCTAAAGTTCAGCCATTAAACAATAAGGTAGTTTTTATTAAGGAGACATGCAGGATATCCAATATAATTAGATAGTAGGCCCTGGAGGATTTACAGGACTTAGGATTTTTTTAGAGTCAAAGAGCTATGTAAGCCAGTATTAAAAGACCTACCCCTGATATGAATAAATCCCACATCTGTAAGTTGTTTTGTAATTTTGCTTTGAACCTTGCGAGGTGCTATAACTCAACAGTCCTTTCTCTTCCATGGGCTTTATCCCTGTGTAGCCTTATATTGGGCAGTCCTGTGGTGTCTTTTTTCTATTTCTTTCTCAATAGTTCTTACTCTGTGTGTGTGTGTGTGTGTGTGTGTGTGTGTGTGTATGTGTGTGTGAGTGAGCAGGTACATATTTCTCTCCAAATCATTTAAATTAAGTGCTAAAATATTTCTAATACCAAAAGATTATTTTGAGGTTTTAAATGTTGCATAACAGGAGAATTTTGCACTGCTCTTTGGTTTCTCCTGATTTAAAATGGAAATATGTTTTCTCCACACAATTGCACTCTTAACGTAGGCGTAATTTTCCAAAGCATTCATAATGAACTCTTCATTTACAAAGGGAAAAAATGAACCAATGTGATTCAACGTGTGATAGGGAATTTTATAGACAGAAAATTCAATGGCTGACCAAAATGTTTTGTGCTCTGATGGGCAGTCTGAGGCATTGTTTAGATTTATTATATTTCTCTCCAGTTCAACCCCGTCTTGTAGCTTTTCTTGTCTCCCATGGGCCCATTTCTCTTGGTTTGCTTTGTCTTCAGTGTCTAAATCTGGAAATCTCCTTTCTTTACGTTCCCCCATTCTTTCTTCATAAAAGGTTTCTGGATGTAAGCGCTTTCTGGTCATTTTAATTTTTTAAACAAATAAAAGAGAGCTGCATGCATGTATTAATCCATTTTTAATAGCCACTGCTGAAAGACAGGGCATTTTCTAGGTATTGTTTTGAATGGCTATTATCTTAAAAGAGTTTTATTTTTATCAATATCTTTTGTGACATTCAGTTAAAATGACAAAGACTCCCATGCTGGGCAAACTGAAGAAACCCTTTAGTTCACTGAATAAAGGACTGAGACTGGCTGTGGAGGATTTTTTTTTTTTTTTTACATTTTTTGTTCATATTCCATTGATGCTATAGTTCTTCTTAAATAATTTTCATGTCCTATTAAGAGAACATGGTATTTAGTATACGGATAACTTTTTCACAGGGTCGCCTATAAAGTTAAGAGTTGGTACATTGCTGCCATCTATGGACAGAAATTGAATATTGATTTTTAACGGGAGCTATGAGACTGACATATCCACATGTAGTACATGACCATGTAGAAAACTCTAAGGAATAATCATACACTTATTTATACATACAAAGGGAGCCTATTTATTAATATATATTAAAACTTTGAGAAAAGTCAACCTGAGAGACATAGATTCAATAAGCTCAGATACCAGTATCATAGCAGTATATGGTTACAGTGTTCAGTGTCTTATATGAGTTGACAAATATTTTCAAATGTTTATTTTTTAAGAGTATGTGGAGAGAGAATATACTATCAGCCCCATTGTACAAATGAGGAAACTGAGGCGTATTTGTGATTTGCCTAGGTCACATTGTTTATCAAAGGGAGAATTCACTTAAATGGAAATCTACTGATTAAGTCCTCTCTTTGGGATCTCTTTCTAATTCCTTGCAGGGCCTGGGCTTTCAGAATGCTTGTTTTTTAACCCTTGCTCAAATTAGCCATTATGTATAAATAGCTGTCACCTAACAAGATTTCTGTCCCTTCATTCTTTCCTCCTCAGGGCCAGGAACTCTTCTAGGTATTGAGAAATTGCTGGGACAGGAAAGGAAAGATCCCTGTACTCTTTCTGCTCACATTCTAGTGTGGATAGAGGCAACAGAAATCTTTACATAACTTGATGCGAGACTTGCTGAGAGAGTGGTTAGACATTGAAAAAGATAAAAGTGCATGATATGATAGAGAGGATCAGAGCACTGCTAATGCTTATGGAAATATGAAAGAAGGTATTAGAGCAATCAGTGTTTGTAAGAAAATAGAGCCTAGTTGGGAAGAGAGAAGAAATGCTGCTATATGAATTGCACAACTTGATGATGTAAATGTCAAGGAGCAATAAACAAACAAAAAAAAAAAGCAAAAGGCACTTCATTGTGTTCATAGCCCACATGCTACTTCCTGGACTCCCAGGGTACAGAATTAGTCAAGTTCAGTACTGACCAGAATGCTCAAGGATGGCCTCACAAAGGATCGAAGTCTTAGCAATGTCTCAGAAGCGCATTTGATTTTTACGGAGATAATACTGAGGCAAAGGGAATACTTCTTGCAAAGGTAGAAATATGGAAGATAATGAAAGGATGAACTTTTTTAGAATCAAAGTACAAGAAAAGCATACTTTTTTCCATACAGGCAATCAGTGCCACCTCAGGCTTTGTTAGATACTGCATTTCTGAACCCTTGCTGGCTTTTAAGCGAAAGCCCTGTGTCCAAAACCCCATTCCTAAAAAAATCTTTTCCTTTTAATTATAATTAAAAAAGAATTATATCACTCTAATCTTTATTATTCTTAAGCATTTGTTCCAATTTGCTTTCTAAATTATTTAAGAAATATTTATTGAAAAACATGACAAGTCAGTTAGCAAATAAACTTAGCAACATGTAGCTAATCACTAAGAGTAGTATTGTCTGATTGAAGTGAGAATTTCTTATTGAAATATTTTCATTCTCAAAACCTATTCTAGCTGAATTTTATTTTCCATGATATATCATGAAAGTCTTTTTTATCAATGAATTGAACTTAAATTCTAATAAGACTAATTGATCATTTTGGGGCACCAGGTGACTCAACTGGTTTAGAGTCCAGCTCTTGGTTTCTGCTCAGGTCATGATGTCACAGAATTCGAGCCCTGCATTGAGGCCTGTATTGACAGTTCAGAGCCTGCTTGAGATTCTCTATTTCTGTCTCTGTCTCTCTCGCTTCACCAGTCCTCCACTTACATGATCTCTTTCTCTCTCACAGTAAATAAATAAACTTTAAAAAGGGAATAAGTGATCACTTAGAAAAAATATGCAAGTTTATCTGTGTTCTAGGAAGCAGAAAAGTAGTATAAGTAATCAGATATTTTTGCAAGTAAAAGATCAATTCCCATTCCTTGTCACTTAGGGTCCCTGTTAGTTCCAAAGGGCCTCATCAAGAGGCACCTGGGTGGGTCATTTGTTTGAGTGAACGAATTCAGCTTAGGTCATGATCTGTTGGTTCATGAGTTTGAACCCCACATCTGGCTCTGTGCTGACAGTTCAGAGCCTGGAGACTGCTTTGGATTCTGTGTCTTCCTCTGTCTCTGCCCCTCCTCTGCTTACTCGCTTGCTCGCTCTTTCTCTCCCCCAAAATAAATAAACATTAAAAAAAAAATTTAAGGACTTCATCAAGGAATATAGCACCTATCTAAATTTCAATATCCCAGATCAACCACCCGTAAGTGAAAATGTATGGCAACTTTCTTCATGTTATATTAGTCATGAAAGTAGAAAAAAAGAAGCTTGATACAGCAAGAATTTTTGAAATGATTTGTAGGTATATGTTTATTTCCAAGTTATGTCCGCAGAGTAGAGATTTATCTCTGAACTGGTTAATTCGATCAGTGTAAATAATCCATCTTGAATCTAAAATCCAAAGTGGTTCTTTGGGAATGTAATTGAGCCAATGAATTGACGAATTGTCAGTTCACCTCTCTAAGCAATTTGGCCACACTTGACTCTCTATATAAAGACGATGATACTAATTGAAAGCACAAGTACATTTTAGCCGTTATTCAGACAAGACACACAGTAATAAACCAAATTTTCTAGTTTTATTCATCTATCATGAATAATGTTATTACTGTGAAATGCATTATGCAAGCTATATTTTATTTTCTTCACAAATTACATGAAATGAAATCTGAACCACACATTTTTATAGCACACACTATAATGAACATTTTTTATTCAAGTCCTTTCGATGTTTTTTGCCCTGCTCTTAAAACTTCTTACACCATTACTAACTTAAAGTGATTGACATTGTTAAGAAAAAGACTATAATATACTGCATCTGACCTTTATCATTTAAACATTACTGTAAATAATCCCAGGCATCCCAGGGAAGCATGGATAACTTCGTTTAGTTCTGTTTCTAATCTTAAGTGGAAATACCAGGAGATGCCCTGCATTTGTTCCTCCATGTTATGTTAACTTTCTGATGTTCAATATTTGTCGATTTCTAATCCTCTTGCCTGTAACATTTGTTTGATTGTCGTTTTTGGAGACGTTGATAGACAGACAGATAGATTGGTGAATCCTATAGATAGTTCGCTTAAATCAACTTTACTGTAGAGTGTGGTCAGAGAACATTTTCTCACAGGAGATGTGTTTCTGCTTTGAACATTATTTTGTGTGACACACTCAGGATAAGGATGTCGGGGGGAGGACATAGAGAGGGAGTGCATCCTAAAAAAGAGAAATTAGAAATGTCCAAAAATACCAAGGCATATACAAGCTCAAGCTCTTAACGGTGCATCAGGTATTTTTGTGGAACATAAAAGGCATGAAAGAAAATGAAGAATGAAGAGTGAGTTGTGACCTGGATCATGAATCGTATACCATACTAAGGTCTTCAAAGTTTGTCATTTCCTAATGTGGTAATGGGAAGGAAGGAAAGGAAATACTGTAAAATATTTTAAATGGAAAATTATGACCTGATTAGATTCCACTCTTTAAAAAAATTACCTAATTGGCATGTGGACAATAGATTGGGCAGGCAGGAAGTAGTCCAGGTCATTGATGACCTAAAGCAGTGGCTTTAGGCATGAAAAAGAGGAAATGGAAATTTGGAATATCTAAGGGGCACAATCATCAGGACCTCGCACCAAATAAATGTGCCAGCTGAAAAAGAAGGGTTTAGCATGGCTCCGTATTTTCTGGCTTGAGCAATTAGATGAATCATGATACCCTTAACTACAGTAAATAAAAGGAAAAAGGAGCAATTTTGGAGGAAAAATTATTTGCTCAATTTTAAGTATGTCAAATATCCTGACTGGAGCAGACACACACCATTTATTTTATCACTTGGAAGAAATAACTGTGCATGATTTTTGAGATGTAAAATATGTAAATTTTAAGAAAGAGAATCTGAGAGATAAAAAATAAGTGACGTGAATAAGAGGATTTATACAGTCTCTAACACATTTTAAGTGCCTACTAGATATTTGTTGAATGAATAAACTGTGTCAGGTACTGTGCTACCTGCTAAAAACACACTGGTGACAGAGATACAGTCCTTGTTTTCAGAGAGCTTGTAGTCCAGTGTGGGAGATAGAAATGCAGCTAGATAGTAAAAAAACATAACAAAACAAACAAAAAACGAATCAAAAAAACAAACAAACAAACAATAAACCCACAACAGAACAAAACAAAAATCCTGGATAGTAAACAATATAAAGGCCATAGTAGAGGATGCTCTTAAAGCAGCCTAGGAAGACAGGATGATGGATTCAGGAGAGCTTCTGACAGGTATTTCACCCTGGAGGTAGTTGTGGGAAAGGCAAGCCCTCTGCAGTGTGAGAAATGGTTTAGAAGTGACCAAGACAGCCTGAACATTCTTCTTGGCTTGACTAAGCTTCACTTGTATTTCTTCCTGACTCAAGACCCTTGCCCTGCTTTGTCTTAGGGTATTTTCTTTAGGAAACATGGTATTGTAGCTTCTTTCTTTGCCTCATTGCAATGTAAATCTATATAACAAGAATGTCTTTCTCAAGGACCTGGGAACCATTCCTTTGAAACATAATCTATAAAGTAGCACCCCTATATCCCAGCATCTGTGGGAGGGTAGGAGCCTAACTTGATGAAGTGCCGGTTACAAACACAGATGGCCAAATCACATTGACCAACCTTCCCATTAACTCCCCACAGCATCTTTCCACTAGCTTGACCCAGACAAAACCCTTCTACCGAGACAAAATCCTTCTGCCTTTTGTCTCAGCAGAATTTACTTCAGTCTCTCCTGTGCTGTGTGATAGTCTCTCTCCTCTCACCAACATTGTCCATGCTTCCCCAGTTTTACTTGTACACATTTGTGTGCATGTGTGTAATTACCTCTGTGCAATTGGGTCCCATGTGTGGATTTGTGAATCCACCTCACAGTCAAGACACAACAGCCCCATGATGCATGGATCCTTTGTGATGTCCTTTTCCAATCATGCCAACTCTCTATTCCACTTTCTTCTTTCTTTTCTAAGTCTATTTATTGTGAGAGAGAGCTAGCATGAGTGGGGGAGGGGCAGAGAGCGTGTCCCAAGCAGGCTCTACACTGTCAGTGCAGAGCCTGATGCCAGGGTCAGTTCCATGAACCATGAGATCATGATCCTCTATTCCACCTTCTACCTTCTTTTTACCAGGTCCTTAACTTTTTCAGCTACTAGTCTGTTCTCTATTTCTATCATTTTGTCATTGCAAGGGTGTTCCATATGAATGGATCCATACAGTAATAACTTGTGGACTTGTGGGGCGCCTGGGTGGCTTAGTCGGTTAAGCGTCCGACTTTCGCTTAGGTCATGATCTCGCGGTTTGTGGGTTCGAGCCCCGCGTCGGGCTCTGTGCTGACTGCCAGCTCAGAGCCTGGAGCCTGTTTCAGTCTGTGACTCCCTCTCTCTCTGACCCTCCCCTGCTCACGCTGTCTCTCTCTCCTAGAAATAAATAAAACATTAAAAAAAAAATTAAAAAAAAAAAAAAGATAACTTGTGGACTTGTATTTCACTCTCAGGGTTCTCTGGAGATTTATTCAGGTTGTTACATGTACCCATACTTTGCTCCATTTTACTGTTGAGTATAGTCCAGGGTATGGCTGTACCACAGCTTGTGCACCCATTCATCCTGATTATTTGCTATAATGAATAAAGCTGGTGTAAACATGTATGCACAGGTTTTTATGTGAGCATGCCTTCATTTATCTCGGGTAAATGCCCAGGATTACAATAGTTTGTTCTATGAAGGTTGCATGTTTAGCCTTTTAATAAACTGCCAAACTGTTTCAAAATGTCTGTACCGTTTTATATACCCACCAGCAAAATAGGAATTCCTTATCCTGCTTCTCTATTGCCTTGTTAGCATTTGATGTTTTCATAGGTGGTGTGTGTGTGTGTGTGTGTGTGTGTGTGTGTGTGTGATTTTGATAGGGATTTAGTGATATCTCATTGTGGTTTTTACATTTCCCTTTTGGTGGATGATGTTCAACAACTTTTCACAGCTTATTTGCTGTCTGGTTATCCTCCTCAATAAAATATTTGTTCATGTCTGGAATTTTTCAAGATGGCAGACAAGTTAGTCTATTGCAGTAAATCATAGGAAAGAAGCTAGGAGACCACACTAGAAAAGTGTTAGGGGCATGAAGAAAAGGGATTAGTTTTAAGTGATCTTTAAGGAGTGGTTATTTGGAGGTAAACATGTATAAATTAATAAAGTTAGGGATTGTAAATTAAATGTCCAATTAAACTGTACAAGGAAAATAATAAACTAACCAATAGATATTTTTTAAAAAGTTTGAGGTAGTTGTAAGTATATGTGAGTTTTGTTCATTATTTCGTTCAAGACATCCAAATAGCTTTTGAATATATAATTAAATATATTCATTTTGTTTGGTCATTTCAGCTTGTCAATAAACTGTGATAGCCTAGGAATTAGTGGAGTTTTTCTTGAAAGGTAATTGAAGATGGAAAAAATGAAAAAATAAATAATTTTAAATAAAGCACAAAAACAGATCATCTATATAGGAACATTTAAAAATATATTACACAATAAGCCCATTTCTTATGATCAAGGAATTGAGCTTGCTACTTATTTTCCTGATCATTACAGACTTTTCTTGTTTATTACACATATTACTACATACTTCTGTAGCCCTTCCTCAAACACACACACTCACACACACACGACACATATTCTCTCACACATATACACACACAAAACATGAATTATGTTTTCACATGTAAAATTATATGAAAATGAAGAGTATTTCTTTATAATTTTATCTGAATAATTTTTTTTAATGTTTTATTTAGTTTTAGGAGAGAGAGAGAGACAGCGTGAGCAGGGGAGGGTCAGAGAGAGAGGGAGTCACAGGCTGAAACAGGCTCCAGGCTCTGAGCTGGCAGTCAGCACAGAGCCCAACGCGGGTCTCGAACCCACGAACTGCGAGATCATGACCGAAGCGAAAGTCGGACGCTTAACCAACTAAGCCACCCAGGCGCCCCTAATTTTATCTGAATAATTTAAATCCGCATACACTTTGGAGCTACATTGCCTAGGAATTTGAAACAATTCTATGCAACAACTGGGGATATTAGTGTCTTCTGTACAAAGAAAGTGGAATACCAAAAAATTTTTGTGCAAATGTGCTATATGAGAAGATATAGCTGTGAGTTCTTGAACCATATGAAAATAAGCTGCAGGTGAAAAGATTGTAGATTGTAAACATCTAATAAATAATGTTATATGTGAATCTTTCCACAAAGTCTGCAAGATGAAAATGGTTCAGTTGATGACTGAACATTGTTTCCGTTGATGTTAACTTGATATCATTGAGTAAATGATTGTGCTCAGGAGGAATTGGACACAGTTTAAAGGTAAACAGCTGCTTGCATAAGTGTGCACAGTGTATTTACATAAGCAACAATTCCCTTTATAAAAATTGTTCCAATGAGACTAGCAACTTCTTGTTACAAATTTTCAATCCTTGTTCTAGTATAAAAAGCACAGGATAACATAATGACTGTTCACACCACATTGTCTGTATTGATATTGATGACTTTTTGCTTTGTTTAAAAGATATTTCAAAGTAAAAACAGAATTGATGGAGCTCTTAAAAATTTGGAAGTCTTAAATCCTCAAAGCATTGGCTTAAAATTGAGAGGGGGTGAAGGGGAGAGTCCAAACAAGGTAGTACAATGAAAAACACCTTGGTTTTAAGGACCAGTGTGTTCCCTATAGTTGAGGCTAGTTTAAATATATTCATTATTTTTATAGTACTGGTTACTATTTTTTGCAAAAATAATAAATATGATTATTTAACATTCTAAGGAAAGCAAAAATGTACAAGCCAGAAGTTAGAAAAAAAGAAAGGAAAAATCCAATACTATTATCCATTAATGATAACCACCATTTATATTTTCTGTACATTTAATTTTTAAAAGTCATCACGTAACTATCATTCTCATTGCCATGAGCTACTTTTGTGTATATATTGTAAAATAAAAGAGGTTTGGAGGATTTTACATTTTATAAAATAATTCACTCCAGAGAGCTATCTCAACAATTTTCATTGATAGCTGTTTTAAGCTTATACTGTTTTTAACATGTAGCTTCTCTGATCTGTGGAATTTTGTGGAAATGTTAAGTGCTTCAGCACTCTTGATTTTAGTGATACAGGCCCATCCCCAACCAAAAGTTCAGCTAATGACTTTAGAATGGCTGTCCTTATTTGCATGAAGATATTGATATGCCAGGTATTTCTAGGATCCTGATCTGTCAGTCAAATCCTTTATCTTGAACATAATATCTAACTTCCACAGTATAGAAAGCTGTCCATTTATCTAAGACAGTCCCAGGCAGGCAGGAATATTCTGTCTTGGACTCCATTCTCTCCTTAATATATAACCCATGTCTCTTGAATTGTCAGGTAATTTGAAAGGAAAAGTATCACTGTACATCTTTCTCATTCAAATTACATTGTCCATCTTCCTTCTTCTAGCCCTTACCCTTCCTGTATCCCTGGGAACTCTCTCAGAATATAAAATTAACTAGGCAAAAAATAGGGAAGTTACCTACACCAGTTATTGAAATATGAACCTAAATTTTCAGTCCAATTCCTTTTTGTAGCCTGGTATTTTATAAATGTATACAAGCAATTTAACTCTGTTATTGTTCATCCAGGGAATTGGAGATTTATAAGAGAAAAGCTCAGGCTTCTACCTCAGTGAAGCAGAGGGTAGAGCAAAAGGAAAGCTCTTACTTTGGTAGCTAGAGAAGCAAAATCTCAATCAGATGGGATTGGGAGTAGGTGAGCTTGGAGCCTAAAGCTTGTGTCTGTAGTGGAGTGAGAGCAAAATGCTTGGAGGAAACAAGTTAGGGTACAATGTTCTTTTATGAAATTAGCTTTCATAATATATGCACTGTGGTCAAAGCTTGACAGGTAGGTGTGTGTGTGTGTGTGTGTGTGTGATGCACACTTTTTTAAATTATGTTTTTAATTGAAAATGTTATTAGAAAATTAAGGGGAGCATAAATGAATTACAAATCCATCTTACAACTAGTTAGGGAAGTTTTAGGTTGAAATTTTAACTTGCTTTGGGTTATTAGGAGTTTTCCTTGGGAAAGAGCATCTGAGGTTAAATAGGTTGGTATGAGCATGATAACTTTGTAATCACTGAGTTTGTATAAATAGAGACAAACTAAATTTTGTTAGTTAGACGTCTAAAAATTATTTTAGACATTTTCTTTGGACCTTCTGTTATCTAGCAAAATCCAGAAAGTTACACACATGTAATATAAGATTGGGACAACAATAAAGAGGATCATTTTCTATTTGACTGGATGTTGGATTTAGGTTGCAAAAAATCTCTGAGTTACTAGGAAAGCAGCAAGAGTGTACACTATTCTGACAAGTGTGAGAAGACAAGGCTTACATAGGAAGTGGAGGAATCTTATGATTACCTTTGTAAATATGTTTATCATGTAGTTCTAAATATTTTTTTCTTTTCAAATGCAACTTGAAGTTGACAAAATCTTAATTTGGAGAGAGGAAAACTAGGTTTCTTCTATAAAATGAAGCATTAAAAAGCTCTTTAAGAACTATGGGCGTGTACTTATATACTCATTCGTATATATGAACTTATGCACTTATATACTCATACACTCATATGTATATACCCTATGTGTTTGGTTTTATATCTGTAATCAATTTATACACACACACACACACACACACACTGAAAGGAGGTTTGATTATATATACTGGTGTGTATATATATTGGTATATACATATATATTTTTGAAATAAGAATTAAAATTATATTTGAATATTTAAAAGGATTAATCTCTAATAAATTACAATAGAGATTATTTTCAACTAGTCTGAATTTTATGTGATAGAATCTTTTAGTGTTTTTTATTGATCAAGCTTGCAAATATTTGCAAACGAGCAATTTAACATGTTTGGTAAACATGGTATAATAGGTTTAATTAAAAGACGTTTCTTTACATGACTGGTATTTGAAATTATTCTGTAAGGTGCTGCACTCTCAGAGATTGCCGTAGTTTTGACATCTTATCGTGCTTTTAGAGGGAGATTCCAGATCTTGGGATATTTTTCTTCTTAAATATCAGTGTATTTTTAGAATGTGGTTATTTTTTTTTATAGAGAACTATTTCAGCTAGCAGGATAATCTGAAGTGGGTTAGGGGGAATGAAGAAGAGAAGAAAGAAAATTGATATTGAACCTTGGAATCTATGGGAAGAGCAACAATGAGCTCTAGTGGCAAGATGTTATAATGTCAAGCGTGGGTGAAATTCTGCAATGACAGTCAGTGTTCCCTTTATACATTCCATAAAGATTTCTCAGTCCTCCAAATAAAGATTAACTTGTGGAAATAAGCATTCCTCTAAATCAGAATCTCATTAACTGCAGCACAATATTAACTACCTGGGTAGGATATCTATAATTTATATATTACATATCATTTATCTATCATAGTTTTTACCAAACAACACCAACAAGATTATTCTATTAACAACATATTTTATGTTGGAGATGACATAACTTATACTGCATCTGATCAAGTCATTCTTAAGTTAGAGTTGGGTTTTAAAGGAGCATTGATTTATGTGCTGTGTACTTGATAATATATGTGAGCTGTCTCATCCCTCTGCTCTACCATCTGGTTCTTTCACACACACAGGCACAATTATAAAACAGGAAGAATGCTTCTTTTCTCTAAATCTGGCAAAATTATATTTTACTTGCCTCATTCAAGGCAATGGCAATGTACAAATATAGTCTAATAAACATATACAGGGCATCAGTTCAAAGAACATTTTAGTTTTAATCTGTTCTGATAACTTTGGGGAGAAAAGAGGTTGGGTTTTCTTGTTTGTTTATTGCGGTCCATTTGTCTTGGGATTGTTTTAATTCTGAGTACTTAATCAGAACAGCAACTAACATGCATACCCTCATGGAGAATTTTTAAAACTCTTCATTTGTAAATAGTTACTGAATAACTAAAATGTGCCACAAATTGGTCTAGATGTTCAGTGATATTATTCAAATGCTTTATTGAATTTTCTCCAAATAGTAAATATTTATCTTATTATAATATTATCCTCACTTTCTTGAAGATAACACTAAAACTTAGAGAAGTTAAATGAAACCCAAAGCCAATACATTTTAGATTGAGGATTGAAACTCAGACAACCTGCCTTTACATCCTGAGCTCTTGCGATGAGCACTGGGTGTTATACTGTAAATGATGAATCACTTAATTTTACTCCCGAAACTAATATTACACTGTATGTTAACTAACTGAAATTAAGTTTTTAAGTTTATTTATTTTGAGACAGTGTATGCATCAACAGGGGAGGGGTGGGGGGTGAGAGAGAGAAAGAGAGAGTGAGCAGACACCAGGCATTCAGCATAGACCCCAGGGTATGCTCAGGAATCCTAACATCATGACCTAAGTCTAAACGAAGAGTCACCCACTTAACCAACTGAGACACCCAGGGGCCTCTAAATACAAACTTGAAACAAATCCTGAGCTGTTTCTATCACACCTCATTGCTACTGTCTTAGTTCCTTTTTAGGGAAATTCATCACAATGGATATAAAAGTACAATGACAACATTGACCAAGGATACTTTATATTGTATCAAACTTTACTATCAGTAAATTGTTCTCACATACTAGTATATGAAATCCTCTTTGAAAATGCTTTGATGTTAAATAGGAATTCTTATTCTACTCATGAAGTTTTTTAAAAGAAGAATGCTTCATCTGATATCAACTAGAACATAAAAATTTATCAGAGCCTTAATCCTGAAACGGAACATAGCTACATATGCCAGTCTGATCTAGACAGAGGTAGAGGAGTAAACCTTAACTTAAGTCTGATATTTTATTCATATTTCTTTACAGCATTTCCAAATGCAAGTCTAAATTAGTCAGGGATTTTGATCAAGTCCGAATGGAAAGAATTTTAAACATGGACAGTCTGCCATATGGGATAACAGCATGGGGCACAAGACAACCACCTCCCACTGGACAAGAGTGTAGAGAGCTGTTTAATACCTGCTAAATACATCAATTAAAAATCCTTACTACGTGTAAAAAAATACCATTTAAGAATCACATTATTTAGCAGCTGCTGCATTGCTTTCCCTGTAGAATTGTAGAACTACAAATCCCACTTCAGCCAATTCTAGAGAGAGTACCTGTCATGTTGTAACCAACAGTCATATTGTATCTCAAAAACCTTCTGGGCCAAATTTGTACATTAGCCTCAAGTTAGCTTTTAAATCAATACTTCTATAACTTTGAATGATCAGATTTTTCGTAAAGTAAAATACACAAAAAGAATAAAGTTAAACTTAGAGCTCAGTTAGCCTGTTGGGGTTTGATAGTTTTAATTATCTCACAACCTTGAATTATTTTCTTTAATTTGATATACATATATATTGTAAAATGATTAACACAGTAAGGGTAGTAGACCCATCCATCACCTCACATAGTTACGTGCGGTGAGAATATTTAAATCTACACTCTTAGCAAATTTCAGGCATACAAGACAGTGTTAAGTATAGTCACCGTGCTGAATATTAGATTACAGAACTTCTTTATCTAAAGACTGAAAATTTGTACCTTGTGACCAACATACTTCTATTTGTTCCATTCCCCAGACCTTGGCAAACACTATTCTATTCTCTGTTTCTATGAGTTTTACTCTTTTAGACTCCACATATATGAGAGATCATTCAGTATTGGTCTTTGGTTTATTTTACTTACCATGATGCCCTCATTCATCCATACTGTCTCACGTGGCAGAATTTTATTTGCTATAAACAAACAGTATTCCACCATATACATATTACATATATATCACATTATATATACACATATATTCACATTTTATTTATTCATTCATTCATTGATAGACACTTAGGTTGTTTTCAGGTCTTGGCTGTTGTGAATAATACTGCAATAAACATAGGAGTGCATATATCTCTTTAGTCCTGTTTTCCTTTCCATTGGATATCTTTCCAGGAGCAGGATTGCTAAATTACGTGAAAATCAAATACTATGTAACACCATATGAATGAAGTGAAAAATTAAAAAGATATGTTCTCATTTGATTAAGGAAAAGCATTTGACAAAATTCCATATTCTCCAAGATCTGGAGGAAAGTAAGTGGGCCCACTTTTAATATTTCTATACAACATAGTACTGGAAATGCTAGCAAGAAGAATTAGACAAGAACATAAATAAAAGGTATTCAAATTGAAAAGGAAGAAGTCAAACTGCCTCTATTTGCAGATGACATGGTGTGTAAAGAACCCTAAAATCTCCACCCAACAAAATCTAAGAATAAGTAAATTCAGTCACCATAGGATATAAAAACCACGTACAAAAATCACTTGTGTTTTTATACATTAACAATAAACTATCTAAAAAATAAAGAAAGAAAACATTCACAGTAACATGAAAAAAATAAATAAATAAAGACTTAGGAATTAATTTTACCAAACAGGTCAAAGATCAGTACACTGAAAACTGTAAGACTTTGATGAAAGAAATTAAAGACATAAACAAATGGAAATAAAAATGCTCCATGATCATGAATCACAAAATTTAATATTTTAAAAATGTCCATACTACACAAAGCAGTCTATAGATTCTATGCAATCCTTTTCAACAGCTCTGTGGCATTTTTCACAGAAACAGATTAAACAATCCAAAAAATTTTATGGAACCACAAAAGACTTCAGTCAAAGCCATCTTGAAAAAGACAAACCCTCTGAATTCTTACTTAAAAGGTCTCATTTAAAAGTAAGTGTGTCACTCCATTCACAAAATCCTCAGTGATATTTGATGCATATAGCAAGGAAAGATTATTTTTACGGAATCAGTTCCCAATCACCAGTTTTCTTTTTCTTGATCACCAACAAATTATTTTGAACAACCACTAGGTGGAAGGCATTGTGATGAGGGAAAAAGCTCAATGCTGTTTGCTTCTATGTTATCCATAGCTCACTGAGGAAGACAAAATTGATTTGGGAGAATGACCAAGCTGCAATATTAACTTGTTTGTATGGAAAAGTTTTATTTTTTCCCACTAAATGTTACAAATAAACTTAGGTGAATTATATATCCCTTTAGTGTTATAGAAGTACATACTTTGTTTAGAGGTAATTTGCCTTAATTTATTTATGCATTTTCAACCTAAAATACTCTAGTCATCATTGTGTTGTATTGTCAACATTATTTCTTAACATGCAGTTATTTTAAGCTCTTAAAAGTCACTAATTGTCAATATAATTTCAGAACAAAAAATAGAATAGTTTTGGTTGTTTGTGACTGGACTACAAATGAATGGTCTTGCTTTATGAAAATCTCTCACTCACTGTATCAAACACTATCTTTCTCCTGTTAAGACATTGGGGAGTATCTGTAACTCAATACACTATTTTATGACCATTTATTTTGATTAACTAGATGCTAATTTAAGTGTTTTTACATTTTAGTTATACCAAAGATAATATTACAGATGACCAAGTATAACTTCTTCTACATGATGCGACTTTATTAGCTTCCCCATTGGGTTTTACAGTGATATTTTATCATTTTAAAAATCTACTCCTGTTGAGAGCGACAGGTTATATGCTTCTAAGACTTGTCAAAATCTTTTTCCCCCTAAATTTTTAAACCACCAGACTGCTGTGCTTATCATGAGGATCTCTCAAAAATGCCTTTGCCTGTCAAATGCGGAAACATACTGACATATTAAGGACCAAAAATTACATAGTGAAAATGAATATTTTTATAATACATTGAAAATATGTTACTGAGAATATTTTAATTTAAAAATAGACATTAGAGTCCTACCGTCTTATGACAAAATTGTTAAAATTATATAAAACGCACAGCAGTAAATCATCACCAGGGAAAATACGCACAGCTCTCTTTAGACAGTAGTACAGGTGAGGTGATTAGATATTCAACAAGCGTTCCCTCACTTGCACTTACCCTATCACAAGTCCGTTTATTCTCACAAAACAACATCGATGTTAACAAACCACTGTTACTGTGTGCTGACCACAATGGTGGTCTCTCCCTGGCCAGCACAATATTTTAATCAGAAACGTGCTGGGTCTAATCACCCTTGTGCACTGATTGATTGGAATGCTCGGATGCATGTCTTCAGCTCTTTCCATGGCAGGAGTGAACCGCTGTTTCTTTCCTACGTCCTTCAAGTAGGTATGTGCATATACTAGTTGATTTTAGAGATGTTTCTGGAATTTTTACTGAATATCAAATACGTTATTCTGAATTATCCACTCTGAGAAGTTCCTGCAGTTGATCAGACAATAGTGTTCTAGCAGCTCGTTGACCAATAATCTCTAATATCAAATAAAGAATCTGGGTGTCACCTTATGATTCCCAGCTAAAAACAGGATGTCAAGATAGACATGACAAAAGTTCTAGCTGCACCTGAAATATGTTTCAAAGGTCTTTTAAGATTTTTTCTGTAAGTGTGAATGGAAATAATTGAGGCAAGTCCCAGGATACTGTAGACTATTAATAATTCAATAGTACTGATTGCACAAGTAATGACATATCAAGCAATAAAAATCTAGCAATATTAATTGATATCCTCTAACAAGCTGCTCCAGGGTATATTGAGTAGTTTTTACCACCTTACAGCCAGACTGCTTGCTTAAGGGCATTGAGATTTCATAGTAAAAGTTTTAATATGTTTTTTTCCTTTTGATCTTCAATGAGATCAATGAAGATTCATTTTCAGGAAGAATAGAGACTATTAATCCATTTAACACTAATCACAGGTGCAGATCTGTAATTAGAGAAGTTGAATTTTAGATTAAACTCAGACATATTTTTTAAGGGGGTTATTTCCCAAGATCAAAAAGGTCTTTCTTTGACAGTGTTCTCCAGACTTCAGGAATTTCAATGGCAGAGTTCTTTACTGTCAGATTACCCCGAATAGCTCTACTCATTTTTAAGGCCATTGGCATTCACACAGTTAATTTAAGTTGAAGAGACAAAGCTTCTTCCCAATGAGCTAAAGTGAAGTTTAAGCTACAAGTCCAACTTCCTGGACTTGATGCACTGTAGGAATCATGATGACATATGAGATTGTCACATGAAGGAAAAGTGTCATGTTAAAATTGTAAATATTATTTTACTTTGTTAAGTACCTTATATTTCCGTCCCCAGCTTCATTCATTTTGACATTTCCCTTTTGAGAAGTGGCCACTCTGAAATCATATACAGTTATCAATGTGACCTGATAGGCCTGAAGGGGCGGGTCACAGAAGACTTCTTATATAACTCCCAGGAAACTTGACCTAGCATAGTCTGGGAATGTCAGCAGCAGATGGCTCCTGGAGTCTGCCTGAGCTATTGCTCCCTCAGGCTTTAAGACAGGTGTCTGGTCATAAGAATTAAACAACAAAAACACCCTCACTGCATACGTAGTACCACAATTAGGGGTTTAGGCTAATAAAATAATTCTAAAACAGAATTCTGATCAGTTTATGCTACAGGGTATTGTATGTATTTGCTGCCTTTTAAGGAAAGATGAAGATAAGTAGTTCTAGATGTTGTGACTCTCGGTAATATCAATATTTTTATCCTTGAAGAGTAAACATAGCTCGTGTAGCTGTCATTGGTTTTTAGTAGAATGCATAAATTGATGTCTCAGTTGATCGCTCTAGGGAATACTTGAAGAAAAAACTGAATTTGGAGGCATAAGTGAAGGACTTGGTTAATTTTTATCACAAATTATATGTCTAAGGGCCATTTACTTGTGTATTTTTCTTGGTTTTATTATCTGTAACTTAGATGAATAATATGTTTCTCTGAGAAATGATGTTAGAATTAAAGAAAAAATTATGTGGGAGCATTTAGAAAAACATTTATCACATAATAGCTTACCAAAAAATGTTTGCTGGGTTAGCTTCAAAAGTACTATTGCAAAATTTTGAAGTGGTCATTTATGATTACAAAAAAAAATTACTCTTTTTTATTTCACATAAGGTATAAGGCTATTATAATATACAAATATACAACATTTATAAAAGTATTATGAAAACAGGATAAGTGAAGTTCAGAGGAGGAAAACTTAAGACAGGTAAGAATAGTATATAGAAGTGTGGGGCACCTGAGTGCCTCAGTCAGTTAAGTGGCCGACTTTGGCTCAGGTCATGATCTCATGGTTCCTGACTTTGAGCCTTGTGTTGGGCTCTCTGCTGACAGCTCAGAGCCTGGCGCCTGCTTCATATTCTGTATCTGCCTCTCTTTCTCTGCCCCTCCCCTACTCACATTCTGTCAATCTCTCTCAAAAATAAACATTAAAAATTTTTTTAAAAATAGAATGGTATATAGATATTTATACCCCATGACCTTGCACATCACTGAAGTAGTGTCACAAGTGTCATGCAAAGTCCTTAGTACCCCCAAGAAGAAAGGACAATATATTTATAAGAATAATAAAGTTCCACAAAAGCAAAATAAACCTGTTTATTTTATTAAAAAATTTTTTAGTGTTTTTATTTGTTTTTGAAAGAGAGACTGAGCATGAGTGGGGAAATGGCAGAGAAAAAGAGGGAGACAGAATCTGAAGCAGGCTCCAGGCTGTGAGCTGTCATCACAGAGCCTGATGTGGGGCTTGAACTCACCAACCCTGAGATCATGACCTGAGCCGAAATCGGACGCTTAGCCGACTGAGCCACCCAGGCACCCCAACAAACCTATGTTTAAAACAAACACTTGTTTTCTTAAAGTTGAGAGACTTTTTTATAAAGATTACAAAGTAATTATGAGAAGTCCTTGAACACATATCTACAGTGAATACAGCAAATGGATTTCTGTGACTCTTCTTATAGTAAGTCTAGTGTAAGATAGATACTATAGTAAAGGTAACTCTTTGACGATCTGAAAATTGCAATACTCTATTTTCTGGGTCTGCCAAATCACTGTTTGTTGACACTATGTCAGTCCCTAGGTGCTACTGTAGTCTCTTCTGATAGAGTGGTGAATAGAAATATGTGTATGTTGCTTAACATTTTTGTAGAGGGGGATGGAAGTTAAAACACAAACTAAATAATGCAATTCCAAACTGAATTTTAGATTACACTGGTACACATTAGTATTTTTTTTGAAATGTGAACAAAAGAACCATAGGACAAAGTAGAACTGGAATTATCTGTGTGGAAGGCATTCCATGGTTCCTTTAGCTGGGATGGTAACAAAGTTCTTACAATTAAGTGTAATTTAACCCACGTGATCCATATAAACTGTAATGTAAGTACAGATGGAGTAGCTTTCAAAGAGAAAGAATAGAATACTCAAAGTCCCAGGGTTGGAAGTGAGATTGTTGTGTTCAAGATAGAAAAGAGGCTAGTGTAGGGGCACCTGGGTGGCTCAGTCGGTTAAGTGTCTGACTTCAGCGCCGGTCGAAATCTCATGATTCAAGTTCAAGCCCTGCATCAGGGCTCTGCAGCCCAGAGCTTACTTAGGATACTCTGTGTCCCTTTCTCTCTGTCCCTCCCCTGCTTGCTCTCTATCTTTCTGAAAAATAAATAAACATTAAAAAAGAAAGAAAGAAAGAAAAGAGGCTAGTGTAAGTAGAGTATAGCAGATGGAGGCAGAAGGGCAGTATGAGGTGAGTTTGGAGACATAAACAGAAACCAGGCCATGCACAGCCTTTTAGGCCAGTTTAACATATTTAAATTTATTCTAATTTGCAATGAGAATGTATCAGAGGGCTTTAAGAAGAATTATAGGGGATGAGTCTGGTTTGATTAAAAGTTTCAAAGTAAAAATATAAAATTTGGGAGCACTACATTGGATATTTCTCTCTTCTTTTATATGTGTTATTTATAATATGATAAATACTTGGAGAGTAGAAACATTCTGAGTATTTCCCCCACAGCTCTCTGGTACAATAAAGGTACTTTTGGCAGTTTACATTTTAAACTCCACTTAAAAGGGAATACAACTTCCTCAGCTGAAATTCTTGATCAACTACTCACCTACTGTGTTGGAATAATCTCAAACTCTACCCAGTTTATGTAGAAAGATATGCCCTGCTGATGAATAAGCATGTATATACGATATCCCCAGACTTTCAGTGTTGAGATCTATGATGTAACTGGTAAATATGAAGAGGTCTATCCCAACTAGACTGTTGATGTGTGTGAAATTTAAATCTCTGAATATCTTCTGTCCCCTGCCCAAATATTCCTCAGACTTTACCTCAAGTCACCCACCTGTTCTTTCCTTATAATTCAGCTATGTAGGACTTTTTCAGTTTTGTTGTTGTCTACTTGTTTTAAAAAGTGATTTTTCCTTTGTTTATAACCATCTTTCCTTACCTTAAATGTTACCTGCTCATGTAATCTTTTACTGACTTCAACATTCCTCCAGCCCTTTTGGTCTCCATTACAACCCTCACCTTATGTTGATTAAATGTCACTCAATTATTATATTCATATTTTTTTTCTCATTGCCTGCCTCCCTCTTCATTCTCCACCTGCAAAGGTAAGCACTTGAGACCACAGATAAAACTATGTAACTATATATCACAGATTCTGTAACAATACCTGGATCTTAGTATTCATTCAGTAAATTTTGCTTAATGAATGGTATTACAAATGGAAAAAGAGTTTCAATAATCCCAATTCATAATTTAAAAACTTTTCTTAAGTACAAAATGCTTGGAGTGACCTTACTAGGAATTATAAACCTTCCAGTTTATAGGTCTTGTAAACTGATAAGCACTTGCTACCTAAACACTGAATGAAAATTGCTTAGCCTGTTAATCCAAGAAGCAAACTGACTAGTGTTCAAATCTGTGACAGATCCCAATGTAGCTATTTTAAGCACTCAGTCTGTTCAAATACAACATTAGAGGTCATAACTTGCTCACCTTTGGATGGACAGAATTAAACTGTTTTATTTTTTGTTTGTTTTTTCTTTTTGTTTATTTGTGTGTTGTTTGCTTGTTTGTTTGTTTGTTTTAAACAATGGCTCCTCTGTAGTGAGAACAGATTATGTTTTGGGAAGTAGTGAAGGGACACTGGATGAACAGGCCTTCATCATATATGATGATGATGTTCAGGTCATCTTGCTGACTGAAAAGACAATATAAGCCATCTTTAATGTAAGCATAGTTTAAGGATACATAACTATACATATTAGGTTCATCTTGATTGTTACAATCAACTTCATTCACAAATCAAACCCCAGTTTGCATTAGAGGAGGCTCTATTGCTTCATGATCATGCACTTGGGCTTTGGAGTCAGAACCTGGGCTTGAACCTCCGTTTTGTCATTGACTAGTACGTGACCTTGGGCAAGTTTTAAACTCCCCGAGACACACTTTCTCATTTGCAAATTGAGTATATTGTGGTTTTTGCCCAAAGGTCATTGTGAGGATGGCCAGAAATCATGCACATATGGTGATTGGTGTATTATTTGGCATATAATAAGTGCTCATGAGAATTATTAATGTCTTTGTCATCATCATTTCATTGTATGTTAGACAAATTTTAAGTATTTTAACCTTTAAGTGGAATCATTACAAAGAAAGGTAAAAGAGATGGAAACATTTATTGTAATAAGTAAAAATATTAAAATTTATTGGGTTTCTCTAAAAATAATGGTCCCATCAGAAGTTTTTGGAACCTTAGGAGCAGTGATAGATAATACTACTTAGAATAAGTCTGCACTAACACATATGTTGTCAATATGCAAGACCTGCCATTAAGAGAAAAATCTTACACCAAGCAAAATTCTTAGCCAAATCATATGCCACCAAACAACGCTTTCTTGTATTCTTTACAGTAGATACACTTTGAATGCTTATATAACAGCACTGATTGATTTAATTATATATTATATGGCAATAACTTCCAATACTTTTTTAGAGATATGATCATCATTAAATAAGAAAGCTAACATTTAGATTGTAAGAAAATGAATTTTAAAAATAATATTCAGTGGACTGTCTAAATCTTAGTTTTTAGGAGGAAGAAAATTAGGAATAGCCTTTAGTCCTTACACTTCCAATTTTACCTCCTAGTCTATTCTATTTCATCTTTTGTTCCTTTAAGTAACCCTTTAGGTTAAGAAATATATAAATTAGGGGCGCCTGGGTGGCTTAGTCAGTTAAGAGTCCGACTTTTGCTTAGGTCATGATCTCGCAGTTCGTGGGTTCGAGCCCCGCGTCGGGCTCTGTGCTGACTGCCAGCTCAGAGCCTGGAGCCTGTTTCAGAGTCTGTGTCTCCCTTTCTCTGACCCTCCCCTGCTCACGCTCTCTCTCTCTCTCCTAGAAATAAATAAAACATTAAAAAAAAGAAATGTATAAATTAAAATACAAACATTAATAATCCAAAATTTAACAAATAAAATTTTCTTTCCATCTCGGTCTCTCTCTACACACATATGTATTTAAGACTGCAGTCAAGGGAGATTAATGCCATTCAACCATCATCCACTCAACTCAGTATTTTCTCCTGAATTGTGTTTTATTGTTTATTTTTTAATTGTACATCTTCTGAACAGAGATCTGCAAAGAAAGTTTGAAATATTATAGTTCAATTATTTGTATATTCAGGAATATCTATATTGTCTAAATGCTTTTATACTAAAAATGGCAGAGAGGCACCTAAAAAATATTGTTCAGGTGAAATGTTTCATGAATAGTAACAAGATTGACAGTGCATTTTCAATATCCTTCTTTGTGATATCAAAATCCCTCACAGTAAATTTTACCATTACCTTAATTGACAAAGTCCCTGGAAACAAACACAATGGCACTGCTTTATAAGGCTGCATAAATATCATTGTAGGTTGGGCAGTAGCTTATTCATCCTTTTGATTCACATAGACAGTAAACTGTCCTTTCCTCTGCTTCGTTTATTAATTTTAGACCAAGTGGATCTTTAGGGCTTTCTTCTCTATATAGGAGAGCAAGCATTAAACAATAGGCTACACTGTTGACTCCATTAGACTGAGAACAACATGATCTAGTTTCAGGAACTACTTTTAAACTCTGGCTGCAAATACTTTGTCATTTTTATACTGATCATCTTAGCAGAGAAATAATGTATAGCTCTCTAGGCAGAAATCCTCTTAGAAAGTGCATAGACCTTGTGTACCCGGTGACAACATAGATGATAAATATGGAACAGACCCAGGAGAAAAATTCCCTAGCTTCCCTGCACCCATGTATCCATTATACTGGCATATAAAAAAGGCCATGTGCTCTAGAAAATGAAATCTAAATGATCCATTCTTCATCTTACTCTCCATCTTTCATAGGTCATATGAACATTATTCTACCAAGAAAATGGCGAGCTCTAAATATACATTTAAAAAGTCCATTTGACCAGCATTTGCCGGGAGCCGCACCGGCCTCTATGGATGACAGTCACAGCAAGGAAATGGCAGTGTTTGCACAGCTACTGCCATGAGAAATGAAAACTGGTATCTCCTGCTACTACTGGCCCATGTTGTGCTGGTATTGACCAGGCCTCACAATATTCCATATCAGACCAATATTCTGAACACAGATACCTCATAAGGAAAAGCATATTCCTGCCTTTACAAGAGAGATTTTAGATGAAAGCTCTACGGATGATTGTCAAAAGGCTCTTCCTAAGGGCCTTGCAGATCCAAGACTTAGGGGGTTAAGAACACAAGAATTACAACTGAGCCTGGCCCCGAGACAAAGAGCCTAATTTAGAGTTAAGGTACTGATAAAGGCAGAACTTAATACTTACACCTTCTCCTAACTGGTGATGTACGGCAGTCCCTTCCCCAAGGCCTACTTTCTGCAAACACCCTCCCTTACAGGTGGCTGGGATGAGGATAGATAAGAGTAGCTAAAGCATTACCCACAAACAAAAGGCAGACACATTTAGGGCCTCCATGGTGTTCACACATTCGGCATCAAATAGGTTTCCACAAACAACTTATTAACCAACTCAGAAACATTCATTTGAGAGCCAGACAGAATGACTCTTAGCCCATCTATACACTTAACCTATGACCTAACCTTAGCGTGATTAACTTAGAACAAATATGTATCCTGTCTTTTACTAAGAATACCCTGCTAAATCTTTAGTTATAAGATTTACTTAACCTCACTATAATTGGAATAGTTCTGCAAGAATATTTCTGTAAAACCTGCTTCTGTACACTTTCCAAAGCATCTTATCACAAAGAGTTATCCATTGTAAAAATTCCTTTTTCTGATGTCATGTTATCATTTAACCTATAAATAAAGACACCAAAACCGACAGGACAGAGATGCCTGCCTGGTGATCAGAAAGGATCTCGGGGCTCTCTCACTCTCTCACCGATACCGTCCATCCTTCAGGGACCCCTGGACCTGTCGGAGCAGGCCTCCGACAAGCATTTATTAAGCATATACACTATATGAAAAGAACAACATTTGGCATGAAGGGCTCCAGAGATAAAGGATAAAGACTGTGTGGCCTTTAAAGATGTGTTCAAAAAATATCATAGTTCATATGATATCAAATGTGATATTTTTAGTTAATCAGAAAAAAATATAAATCTCAGGCTTAAATTTTGGGCCCAAATTCTTGAAATCTGAAGGTCAGTAGGTCTGTCAATACAAAGCTCCTTTACTATAAATAAATCTATATATATAATATTATACATACATAGCTTACAATATACCTATAGGATTTCCTAAGTAAATATTTTCATTTTTATAACTTTAATATCCCTAAGTATTTGATCACTGTTATTGAAAGATACTTAGAAAAAACTTGAAATAACATTATTAATGGTTTGCTTTTTATTTGGTTTGTTTGCAATGATACTTTATAATTCAAGATCACAAGCCTTTATTTCAAAACCACTTTAAAATTTTTCATTAATATTTATTTATATTTGAGAGAGAGAGAAATAGAGGGCAGGGGAGGGGCAGAGAGAGAAATGGAAACAGAATCTGAAGCAGACCTCAGGCTCTGAGATGTTAACACAGAGTCTGACGAGAGGCTCCAACTCACGAGGTGTGGGATAATGACCTGAACTGAAGTCAGATACTCAACCAACTGAGCCACCCAGGTGCCCCTAAAATAACTATTTTTATTTAGAAAACATATTTTTTCAATATTTTAGCTGGTTTAAATAGAAGGCGACATTGGATTTTTACAGATAGTTATTAATGATTGATAATGTATACAGTTGGAAAAAATAAAGTTTATTCTTATGTACTATTTATAAGTTATTCTAAAAACATGTAGCCAACAAATGTATTTTACATATGGTTTGATATTTTTTGAGAAGTAATTGTTCAGTGTTTTTCCCTGTTAGTTACATCATATTTTCTTCATATTATGTCTTAAATCTGTTATGAATTTGTGATCCTTAAAATTTCAAGACATGCAATTTCTGACATACTTTCGCATTTGCAAATTGAATATATTGTGGTTTTTGCCCAAAGGTCATTGTGAGGATTGCCAAAAATCATGCACATATGGTGAATAATTAATGCAGAAACAAATATGAAAACCTAGTTGCCTTCTAATAAGCCAAATATTTTAAAAATTTACAAAAATGTTCAGTAACTGTTGTCTTAGACAATGTGATTGTTATTTTTGTTTATGTGTTGTAGATTTATTAATGTGTAAATGAGCTGAAAGTATTTTTAAGAATCCTGAGTTTTAATTTTTCCCTATTATTAATTCAGTAAACATTAACAGATAAAACTCAAATAAGCAAAAGTTGTTTTGGGGTGCTTAATGATTTTTAAATGTATAAAAGACCTTGAAACTAAAATGTATTAGATAAACTGCTTCAAAGAAACAAAATTGTTCTCGCTAACATTCTTGTTTTCTCACGGGACTACTATGTGATACCATTACTACTAGACAATATCTGAAGCAAGAGGACTGAAGAGTCTATGTCAAGGGAAAGACACATCGACACACCTTCAAGAAGGAAGAAACACCTTAAAAGGAAAAGAAGTGGTCATCTTGGGTTTATGAATTGCTATCCTTTGTTTTGGGCTATGACTACAACCAAATATATGGATACTTACTCCATCCTAGACATGGATGTATTTTGCATAATTTGTGTATATTGGTAACTGGTCCTTCCTCAATACATTGGGCTTAAGGCCAATGTTCCCTATTTTACCAAGAAGAAATTGAGATGCTAATATCTAAATTAAGTAGCTCTCCATGGATCACCCAACAAATGATGGAGTCAGAGTTCATTTTTCATCTGTTTGACTCCAGATTATGTTCTTGTTTTCCACATTCTGCACACAAAAGAAGTAATGTCTTTCTCAAGAAGATTTCATCAGCTGTCACTGTGGCCTAGTTTATTTTATTTTTTTAAGTTATTTATTTATTTATTTTGAGAGAGAGAGAGAGAGAGAATGAGAATGAGGAAGAGAGAAAGAGAAAGAGAATTAATGTGCCAGTTGGGGAGGGGCAGAGGTAGAGAAAGAGAATCCCAAGCAGGCTCCGCACTCTCAGTGCAGAGCCTGATGTGGGGCTCAAGCTCACAAACCATGAGATCATGACCTGAGCTGAAAGAGTCAGATCCTTATCTGACTGAGCCACCCAGGTGCCCCCTTAGTGGCCCAGATTAAACTTGTCTTCACAATAAATCCTGATGCTTAAACTCAATAGCTATGTGATAATGAATTACTTGATTTAAAACAATACATAATTCAGTTCATGAAATAGTCATACAAATGTAGTGGACTAGAAATGGTCTTTTGTGTCCTTCCATGAGGGCTGTTCCAGGGACATCTCCCTGAGTGGCAGATTGATACCTCTGGTCCACTCCTTGTCACCAGCATCTCTGCTCTGCCACCCAATAACTGTGTTGCTTAGCAGGTAATTTAAAACTTCACTTTTGTAGAGTTCTTTGGCATTTTTACAGAAATCTTATGAGAAACACACTGGCATCTCATAAAACATATAAAATAAGGTTAGTATATCTCATATATAGGAATTAGAACATGCCAAGATGGCCCCAAATTGGGAACAGCCTTCACTTCTAATTAGTAAAACCCGTGCTTTCCTCCACCCTGAGTGGCCAGTGTCAGCTCCTCTGAGCCTGTTTCCTTATCTACCTCACACAGGTTGGACAAGTTGATGTCAAATTAATTCATTTTAAGCCATGTTATCTATGTACTAAGCTAAGAAACATAAATTCCCTCTGATAATATATAGTAGATACTGGCTCAAAGTCTAGAAAAGCTTGGATTTTAAATAATGTCCAGAAATACATTCTCTGTGACTATTCTTAAGGGAATCAAGGAGAAGAAAAATGTATGATTTCTATATGGATTTCCTCCCATCCAAATGATTTCCCACAGTGATGATTAACTGTTTCTATATATGGCTATACATAGACTCTCCTGTGCTTTCTAAATTCTCATTACCCCACAACTTATTCTCAAAATAGCCCGTGACAGTGTTATGAATATCATTGGTATGCTTCCTTTCCTGCAAAAAGCATTGTCATGTCCCTTTCACCTTATAAAAATGAGATATGTTACAGTATGTCTTAACAGAATAGAATTTCATGGAATAGTCTATGAAGTACAAGCTTGAAGACATAACAACTGGATCTGAAATTCGATTCTGCTATGTCATACTGACCAAGTATATAATTTTTGTAACATTCATTTGTAAAAAGAAAAAAGAAAAAAAGCAAATTGATCATAAGGCATTCAGTGCAGTGTCTGGAAAATAGCAATGTTCAATACATGCTAACCATCATAATAATAATATTAATCTTATTGAGGAGGAACTGCACCTGTTTTTTTGTCCATTAGTAGTTTTACCTACATGAAACATGCAAAATCTGGTAGTCAAAGTAAATTCAAGGATCTTTCTTTTGGAAGATGTCTCTGACCTCTAAGATGGAGGTTAGAATGATGAAATGGAATGGGAAAATTAGATTTCTTGATTTTTTTTATTGTTGTACTTTAAAAAAATTTATATACTCCAAACTAATAGGAAGCTATCATAGTAACGTTGATGTTTCAGGCTTTTTCTAGTGTAGTTCTCCCATAAATATATGGTTACTTTTATGGAGCTGAGAAATTAGCTATTAATCTCTTAATTAAAAGCAATTAATTAGAAAAAATAAATTGAATATTATTATGTAGTATACAGAAATAAGTGAAATTACTGGTGGATTTATCTTTGAAAAGTAAAACATTATTAATGCCAAGTGCATTGAAGGCCTCAAATAATTAGCGTAGAAACTTCCCCTTGATATTTTCACATAATATAGATTAGAAAAACATAAAATTAGGATAGTTACATTTGAGGAATATATATATTTATATTTATATAGAAAACATATACATGTATATACATATCTGGAATTTACACATTTCCAGAACTATTTCTGGAAAAGAATGTAATTATGAGTGGAGACAAGGAAATTCCCCACAAAGATGAAATCTGCCTAGTGTATTTCTTGGAGTGTACAGCATATAAACAGACATATTTGATTTTGAAGGTGATAAATTAGAGTAGTAAAATATGTTATCACTAACATTTACACACATATAGTATGTAATGTTGTGTAGAGACGAATTTTAATTAACACTTCATGAACTTAATGGAAACGATTATTTATGTTTGTGTCAATATTCACGGAGAAGAATGCCATTAGTTTTGATTTGTCTCTTTTCATGCCTTTACCTAGGGATTTCTCTACCACCACTTGAATCATACCAATTTATTATGTCAATTTTCTTTATATATCCATTTTGACATTTTTGAGCATTCTAGCATAGCGTGAGATGTGCAAAAGTATTATGGTTCAATTAATTAATTCTTTTTAATATACCCGTACTTTTTACAGGTTTCCATCACTTTACTGAGTTTTTCAGATTTGTACTAGCATGAATATTTTATTTCCTCAAAGATAATGAGATCTAGGAATAACTCAATGATTTTTCTAGTGCCATATTTTATACACCCCAGATTGTCACATAACATAAATAGGTTGTATTTGTTTCTAAGGCATCAGCCACAGTTTATTCTTTTCATGGATTCCACCCACACCCTTGCCTCTGAGCTTAATTTATTCAGATATTGTGTGCTCTGTAGTTGCTCTGGTAGGCTCTGTGCTAAGCACTGAGTAAACAGAGATAAAAGACAAAAATCCCTGCCCATAGTCCAATGGGTAGTAAAAAATCAACATGCAATTAAAATGAAGTGTGATCAATGCTCTGATAAAGGTACATTACAGTGATTTGAAGGCCATTCCCCAGATACAATCTTTTTTTTTATTCTTTTTCTTCCAAATGTTACAAAAAGGTTTTCCTAGTGAGAAAAATACTGAAAAAGAGCTCTGTAGGTCTCAAAGTTTCTGATAAATTTTCTGATGAAAAATACAAAACTTTTAAACTTCTTTGCCTTGTAAATGGTTAAAAAAATATTTTCCTAATGGAGAAATACTGAAAAAGAACTTTATCAAAGTTTCTGCAAAAATAGAGAAATCTGGCCCATGAAAGGGACATAGGGTTATGAGTTGGGATAGTAGATAACAAATTTGAAACGAGGAGGACAGTACAATCAGGACAGAACGAGGAGGGTTCTGAAATCAGGAAACACTTCTTCAGAGCTGAGATTTCCAGGGACTATCCAAAGAAATTTGAAAGCCAAATAAGTTAAGAGGAAGACCCAGTAGCTCTCTTAGGCAGAATAAGCCTGGTTTCCCAGATTTGTCCAATACACTTTTAATGAAACTTTACCTGCTGTGTACATGTGACAAATTATAAGGCCCATGGGGTAGGAGTGATGCAGAAGAAAGGGACTAATCAAAATGAAAAATAAGTATTTCTTGAGGGGCTCCTGAATGGCTCAGTCTGTTGGGCAACTGACTTCAGCTCAGGTCATGATCTTGAGTTGTTGAATTTGAGCCCTGCATCAGGGTCTGTGCTGACAGAGCATGGAGACTGCTTCAGATTCTGTGTCTCCCTCTCTCTCTCTCTCTCTCTCTGTCCCTCCCCTGTTCATGTTCTCTCTCTCAAAAATTAACATTGAAAATATTAATAAAAAATAAATATTTTCTGACTTATAGTTTGGAATCAAGACAGATGAACTGATAACGACCATATTAGTCATATGAATACTGTAAAATCCAATACACTCTACATTACGCAAACTATAGAAGTTTAAAGAGAACTTAAATTTTGTCTAAATGATTAAAGAAATCGTGATAAAATGTTATCAGAAGTATAACTTGTGGGATAGGCAGGTTTTACTAGCCTGAAATATGTGTGCGACATGATTATCCATGCAAATATGATAGAATTAGCACCACAATAGAAAACAGCATTTCAGACTTGAGAGACTTCAGAGATTTTCCTATCCATGCTCTTTGTGACAGATGAGGAAACCAAGATCCAAACAAAGTAACCTACCTGGGGAAAACCAGTTAATTAATAAATAGTAATCATGGTACCATTGCTCACATTCTCAGTTGCCAATCTGGAGTCTTTTCTGTTATTTTCCTCCTTTACATTGCTGATTAATTCACAAATATGTAATTTTTCATGAACAAGCAGTCAATGTTATGTACCTCTAAGGTCTTTTCATAGGTTATGAAAACTCATAACTTACAACTTATCAAATAAAATATTCATAAAATATTAAGACTGCAGTCTCAGTGTTTAAAAATATACTGTACTCTAGAGTCACATAACACAGTCCTAACGATTTTGAACTACACTATACTGTGACCACGATTAGCTCCAATTTATAAAAAGGATTTGATTCTTCCCAAGACAATGAGACTAAATCCCCACACAATTTCTTTGCCTATCTTGTTCCAAGCAATTTAAAGTTGTGGATTAGTAAATGAAATATGGCAATCTTTTGTGGCACTGGGTGACATAAGTTGAAATAAATTGAAACAAATAGACTTAATTTGCCATAGAACATATGTTATTAAGTGGCTGGGAGTTTTGTGTTTTAACACTTAAAAGACAGGTAAAGAAAATAAGCACTTAGGACAAATAATTTAAGCATCATGATATATTTTGCTTTCATGGGCCCTCTTAGGTATAATAATTTTTAGCTGAATTCTTTGTGTATCCAGATAGATTGTCTGTTGCATTTACAGATGTTGATCACGGTGATGCAGGTGAACACTAAAAAGTGAGTGATTAACTTTTAATATGTTGTTTTAATGGATGAATGTTTTGTTTAGACTGACACATTTTAATCTCAAAATGGCAATGGTAGTCCTTGTGGGCCCCTGGATTTATCTAAGTGTATTTAAATTACTTAAATAACTGCATACAAAGACACTTTTTGTAACAACTCAAAATTAAAAGGCTATTTTAAAATATTAAAGTATAGTCACTTAAGCTATTTAAAAAATTATATATGGATTTTCCAGTGCATGAAAAAGATATTGTGTGACATAGAGTATAGTAGTGTACTACTTTAATCATCAGTGACTAAGGGAAAGGAAGGTTAGATACACTATAATAATGATGTTTTTAATTTTAATTTTTTGGCCTGGAAAAGGTGTACGGGATAATAATGATTATTGAAATAATCTTAGCATAGGTTTATATAGAAATGCTGAACTTTAAGGAAACTTTTCCAATAGAGGCTACTGTCATACTGATGTTTAAAGAAGACTTTTGTTTCATCAAAATAATATTGTGTTTCATATGAAATTTGTGCCCAGGTCTTACATTTCATTGCTTTGTATTCAGTTTACTTGGGTTTTGTATTTCTAAGAGTCAGGAGAATTAGTTTACATGTACTTTTAATTTTGCTACATTAAAATAATATAATGAAATAAGTTAGTTGAAAATGACCATAAGAATATTGTATTCGGTTTGTACTGTCTTTACACTTTGAGAAACAAATATATGTATATCTTAAGTATATTTAAATATATATTAATATTATTGTTATGATAAATTTCCAGATTCGAAGAGAAATATAGTTAGTAGTATAAATGATGTTTTGATTAGATACTATTTATCATAACAAACCATATCTTTAATTATTTTAAAATATTTTGAGATGAATAGTTACATTATACCAGTTTATTTTTCAACTTCTATCAAGATGAAATTTATTAGTTATGTTTGTTCATTATTTCTGTTGAATTATTACTTTAATTGATTACACCAATTGGCTTTATAACTACCCTATAATAAGACTTATTTGGTTATATTATATTATTCTGTTAGTATATTGCTGAATTAGGCCACTATTTTTTTGTAATATTATTTATCTGAATGCTCATATGTGACATGAATTTATAGTATTAATTTCAGTGTTATACTATCAGTTATATTATTACAGATTATATTATAGTATCAGTCTTTGCTACTTGAGATTTATGATCATAAAGTTAATCATAAAGTATTTCACCTTTTTATTTATGTTGGACTAGATTACTTGATCAGTGCTTGGAGAGTATGAGAAAATTTTCATGATGTCATTTTTCGATGCAGTTATTTAACAGAATTAATATACCAGGCCATACTTATGCCTATACTTAGAGTACTCTGTTTTTTATCAGATAAAAAGATATTTTTATCTGATAAAAAGATATTTTATCAGAAAAACTCATTAATTTTTAAATAAAATGTTGCTCTATCTGCTTTAGAATAGCTTTTTAATGCAGAAATTAGATCAAAGTATTATTCATCTTTTTCTGTTTTCATTAAAATTATTTTATAAAATTCTTAAAAATTAAATTCCTCATTAGCTATGTTGAATCTTTTATTTAAAAATGTATATAACATCGATGTGTTTCAAAGATGAGCAAAGAAAAGTACCACAGGTTTACAACTTTTTATTTTATTTTCTATTTTATTAAAAGTTGGTTTGGGGTAGTGTACTATTTTTCTTTTTATTTGTTACGATTTATTTTTTAATAAATTGGTTTTACTTCTATTACTACTCTCTAAATTTCCTATGATATTTACAGGAAATATAGACTGAGTAATTTCCAATTTGGGAAATTTACTGAAGTTTGTTTTTAAGATTATCATGTATATATATATTTTTTTACATAATTTTACTGGTTCAGGAACACTAAAAAGGAAAGCTTATCATCTGCTTATATCACAGATTGGAAGAGTGCTAGCTATTAAATATATGTCTGTGATTTTAATCTTAAAATGATCTGTAGTTTTGCTTTTGACTACATTTCCCTACAAACCTGAAAGTTGCTAAGTTTCCATTATTTCTGTATTTGGTGCCATAATGTGTCGGAGGCCACGCCGGCTCCGACAGGTCCAGGGGTCCCTGAAGGATGGACGGTGTCGGCAAAAGAGTGAGAGAGCCCCGAGATCCTTTCTGATCACCAGGCAGGCATCTCCGTCCTGTCGGTTTTGGTGTCTTTATTTATAGGTCAAATGTTAACATGGCATCAGGAAATGGAATTTTTACAATGGATAGCTCTTTGTGATAAGATGTTTTTGGAAAATGTACAGAAACAGGTTTTATAGAAGTCTTCTTGCAGAACTGCCCCAATTATAGTGAGGTTGAGTAACTAAGAAAATAACAAGGTGTTCACATTATAATAACACTAAGATTAAGTCATAGGTTTGTAGATACTCTTATCCATCCTCATCACAGCTGCCAGGGTAAGGGAAGGTGTTTGTGGAAAGTAGGCCTTAGGGAAGGGGCCGCTAAACACCATCAGTTAGCAAAGGTGTATGTACTAACTTATCTTCTGCCCTTATCTGTTCCTTTTCTCTAAGTTAGGCTCTTTGCCTCCGGGCAAGACTTGATTTTCCAGTTATATGCTTTATTGCACCAGAGAGCCAACCATACCTTTAAAGAGTTTAGCTTATTTCCAATACATAGAATAGCCTCTTCGAGTGCATTTACCTTTGTGTCTAATAGCTAGGGCATGAAAGACATTTTTGATTAGTTGATTTGCATGTTGAGCTGTATGAACATCCTGGACTAACGCAACGGTAGAAACAGAATTGTACGTGTAAAGGTCAATCTTTTATGACTAGGGGTCATTAGCCTGTTCATAGCTCAAGGGAAAGTATGGAGGGAAACAGGACCTTCTGGAGACATGATGTCTGTTCCCATAATCAAAAGAAGAAGTTCCCACCATAAGTTCCTTCACAAGGTGCAATCATCATACCAGGGCCAGAAGACGGGGACAAGTCACTCCCGATATTGATCAACAAGGTACCTTAGGGGTCAGTGCTCAAGCAGAAATAATTGAGTGGGGGTGGATATCGGTCATCATCTGATTGGCAAGAGACCGTGCAAACTTGCTTTAACCTCACCAGGAGTTTTCTCGACTAGTGGGCTCAGAATGGCTCCCAACAATAATGTTACTTAAGGTGCAACATCATCAAGCGCTGAGGTTTGTAATAGGTGATCTTCCTAAAATGAATTAGAAAAATTGATGATTTTTGTATCATTTTGGAATATTTTGCATAGCATAAATATTTAGCAAATACTATGTATTTATTGTAAATCTTGCCTTGTAAGTATATAAAAAGTTCATTTCTGTTTTTTTTTTTTTTATCTTGTATTTATTTCTGAGAGAGAGAGAGACAGTGTGAGCAGGGGAGGGTCAGAGAGAGAGGCAAACACAGAATCAGAAACAGGCTCTGGGCTCTGAGCTAGCTGTCCGCATAGAGCTGGACTTGGGCTCAAACCCACCAACCATGAGATCATGACCTGAGCCGAAGTCGGATGCGTAACCAACAGAGCCACCCAGGCGCCCCATTTCTATTAAAAAAAAAAAATTAGTGTTTATTTATTTTGAGAGAGATAGAGACAGAGCATCAGTAGGAGAGGGGGAAAGAGAGAAAGGGAGACAGAATACAAAGAACAGTTCCAGGCTCTGAGCTGTCAGCATAGAGCCCAATGCAGGGCTCGAACCTGCTGACTGCCAGTGAGACCGTGATCTGAGCTGAACTCAGATGCTTAACCAACTGAGCCACCCATGTGCCCCAAAAGTTCTTTTCTATTTAAATTTTACTTTGAATTATAAGATATAACTTGTTTTGTTTTTAATTTTTAAACAAATAATGCAACAAGCATGAAAAACACATGTAAGAACAAAGGAATATTATTTGTTTAATTATTCTTTCCCTTTCTTAGGACAGTGGCTTACAGAAATTCATAAAAAGGGTAGCATGTCTTTAATTGTAATCAGAGAGACAAAAAAAATAAAGTGTAAATTAAAAGATTTTGAAAAAAAGGCCTGGGACTGCCATTATCGCCTAGCCATGATTGTATGTGAGCTATTGGGATGTATGATTACTATCTAGCATAGAAAGAGAAACCTTTTGGTTATGCAAATCACTGTGTCGATGAGACAAACAAGTTAAAAAGACAAAACAGAAATACTACTATTCACAAAAATTAAAGCTGTTCCTTGTACTTACACAGGAGGACAATTAATCTCATGATGCTCTGATTGAAGTGACAGGTTGAGGGGAAAAGAAACCGTGTGATTGAAGGAGAAATAGTCTCATTATCTTTATAGTGCATTTGATATAACTGGGTTTTTTAAATCTTTTTAAATGTTTACTTTTGAGAGGGAAAAAGAGAGACAGAGAAAGAGTGTGAGAGAGGTGGAGGAAGAGAGAGAGGGAAACACAGAATCTCAAGCAGGCTCCAGCCTCCAAGCTGTCAGCACAGAGCCCGATGTCGGGCTCAAATTCATAAAATTTGAGATGGTGACCTGAGTGCAAGTTAGCTTCTTAACCAACTGAGCCACCCAGGCTCCCCTATACAACTGTTTTTTAGAGCAAACTTCAATATAAACCTATGACCTTCAGTCAAAGTGCAAAGTGGTAAAAGCAGTTTTATGGGAAGCCAATATAGTACCACCAAATGTGGTTATGAGGGTCCAAAAGTGTTGCAGTAATAAGATCTGCCCGAGATTTACAAACAAACAACTGGCTGGCCGTGGTCTAGTGGACTGGAAGTTTCTAAATGGTGGTCAGGTGTCAGGCAAGGCCATTTTGCAAAGTTCATAATAAGGATTTAATTCAGGCACAGGGGTTTTGTGGTTTATTGGATTTACTTTACATTCATTCTATCATTTAAAACTCTCTGATAATCCTTCAAATCCTTAAAAACTGCTGCTTCTTACTCTATCAGAGATCTTAAACTTTTCATTTTAAGCTTGTTTTGGGTTCCACTATATGTTCCTTTTTTTCTGTAATTTTTCTGCATTCTACCAATCTTTGAAATGCATACACTGAATTGTTGGGTGCCAGAAATCATAGACTGTGATTCTTGGTGTGACTGCTTTCACTATGTACATAACCCTTGCACACTTCTCTTAGTGCATGTACATACACACTTCTGTGAGACTACCCCTAACAATGGATCTTGGGGCTCATATGGCTTATAAATTTTCACCAATAATATATGATGCCTAACTAATTTCAAAAGGATACAGTAATTATACTCCCACTTGCAGGATATGAAAATTCCTATTGTTTTAGATATTCAGCAAAACTTGATATTGTAAAGTCTTCATATTATAGTGATTTTGATGGATATGTAGTATTTTATCTCACTGTCTATGTGTGTATTGTACAGAAATATAATTAAACATTTCTATTATGGGAATACTGAAGAAAATGAAGAGAGTTTTATGGTATAAAAATACTGTTTGAAAAATAGAAATATTATTTTAAAATTCTCATAATTTTGTCACGGGAATATTACATTTTTTTCTCATGAACAATGATATCAGTCAGAATTTGGTTGTGTTTCAATTGATTAGTGATAGACATTATAAAACACATTCTTATTTAATTTATTTTTTTGTTTTTGCAAAATTCATCTTGAGTCCTTTACTGACAAAAAAATATATTAGTATTTTCAAACCTAGACTGTTTGTATGATTTTTAATATGTATTTATAATAGTCACTTTCAGTATGTTAGAGTAATCTGTCATTACAACATCATATTTAACTTCCTACTAAACACTTCAGGTCATTCGATTCCAGTTACAGCTTTTAATGAATACAGTCGACCCTTGAGGGCTGCCTGTCTGGCTCAATGGGGAAGACATGTGACTCTTGCTCTCGGGGTCAGGAGTTCAAGCCTATGTATCAAATAGAGTTCACTTAAGATTGAAAAAATTTAAAAAACAAATGCAATTGACACTTAACACGGATTTAAACTGTGTGAGTCTACTTACCTGTAATTTTTTTATGTAAATAGAGTACAGTACTATAAATGTATTTTCCTTATGATTTTCTTAATTAACATTTTATTTTCTCTAGCCCACTGTATGAATACAGTGTATGATACATGTAATATACCAAATATGTGCCAGTTGACTCTTAATGTTATCGATAAGGCTTCCAGTCAATAGTAAGCTATTACTAGTGAGTTTTGGGGGCATCAAAAGTTGTACATGAATTTTCGACCATGCCAGGGGTCAGTACTTCTATCTGCCATATTGTTCAAGAGTCAACTTTATTAATTGAGATAGCAAAATAAAAACTAGTAAACCATTTCATAATGTTTTAGAAAACAGTCTGTATTTCAATATAAAACTAAAGTTTTTGGAACAAAGTTCAGGCTATCACTTTTTCACTTTCAGAAGCTAATTTCAATGTAGAATATTAATCTAAATTGTTCTTGCCAAATAAGTTTCCCAAAGGCACAATTTTCCTGGGTCTGAACAAATTAAATCAAACCTCTGTGTGACTATTTGTGGAAATCTTTTTAGAGAAACACCTTAATGTCAACGGGGGATGTGGGGGAGGGAAGGATTTTACCTTGGAGGAAATGAAATAGTCACTTTCTTTCAACAGTCCAAAAAACTAATTTACTACCATACCATATACCATGATACACAGTCTTCATGCAGCAAAGACTGCTCTCACATCACACATGCATTTGAGAAAGGACAGCATTATACTTCCAGTGCTTCAGTGCTTGAAGTGAAAGAAACTTGCGGAGTCATTTATGCCCTTTAATAGTAGTGTGATGTGACAGAAGTCATTGTCCCAGCTCCTAAAGGTGTTGATGGTTGAAGGCGCTGTGCTGAGTTCTCTATTTGTGGTTTACCTTAACTGAAGAGAGCTGCTTTGTTCACACTTATACTTGCTTCCTGGAGCTACCAGAATCCAATCATTGTTCAGTGTGGAATATAAATGTCCAGATCCCCCTAACTTACAGAAACTCTGTATGAGCATCCAGCGTTCCTAAGGACACTAAGACTTTTATTATGACTTCAACTTCTCCACTCTTCCAAATTCTGTTTTCAGGCATTTTTAGAGGCATTCTTCCTAAAAAAAAAAATCTCACTGGTAACTTCCTGCATAAATCTCCTTCTCAGAGTCTACTTCCCAGGAAACTTACCCTCCAAAAGGTAGTGCCAGGACAGGTCCAAGAAAGCAGACTCTAAATAGACTAGAGCTCTGGAGCTAGATCACTATCATTCAGTTGGCAATGAGGACACCATCACTAATTGTAGGTGTCATGTTCATTGTCGCCAGAGTCCTAATGTCATAGTTCATAGTTATGTTCATGGTCCAGTATATAGGCACAAGACAGTTCAAATTGTCACTGAAATGAGCTCACATAATGATAGAAGAAAATGTGCTGGCTGAGGCAGCATGTCATGCAATTGAATGAATTAGTCACAGAAATCTTGGTGTAAGGGAAAATGGAATCAGATAGTTGTTGCAATAAATGCTATAGTAAATGTTGTAATAAATGCTTTGGAGGAAGACAACTGACTGGAGTGAGAAAGGCAGAGGGCTCCCTTGAAAGCTATAAAGAGACTCTTTTCTTCTGTACTCAGCAGAAGGAGCTGAAGACTAGGCCTAGAGCTCAATCACAGGAAAAACAGGCTTCCATAGAAGCTTCCATTCTTAGTACTGGCATCTGCCTCACTAAAGTCAGGAGTCTGACTGAGGTGTGGGAGGAGCAAGGCATGGATTGGGATCATCTTGATTGATTCACTCAAAAATTTTGTATTTCCAGAGTTTACGGAGAATCCAATTTCTCTGCAAGTATGACATACATTTTGCTACTAAAGACTAGCATTTCCACTTTCTGGAAGACAAGGCGAAGGCCTCTTATTTGCAAGATAAGAAATGTTTCCTATTCTCATAAGCTATTCTCAATATTTAAATCAATAAGTAAGGTTCAGTTGAACATAACCTTGCCAGTGTACTCCTAGAGCCAACATGCATTCATAGGTGCCAGAAAAATACATGTGAGACTAGACTGTGAGGGTGCTGAATCAAGAGATGTGTGGAAACAAAGTTGGCTAAGGGAGAGTTTATCAATATGCAGGTTAACATCGCAGCAAAGACACTTAGAGATGGTGCTCACATGCCCTTAGGATGGCTATTAGAAACATGAACAAATAGTTGGACTCATTACACAAAGTTAAATTACCGAAGTGCTATGGTAAGTGGTAGAAGAAGGAATCAAAAGGCTCAGAGAATCAAATATGATAGAGTAGATGTATGGATGTACTACATAAGATTGGGAAATTTACCATTTGATGTGTTCTGTAATAAGGCCTAAGGAACATTGGATAATTAAAATCAATAAAAGCTTCTTTTTAAGAAAGTCATCATAACTAAGATGGCTTTTCTCTGTAGTGTAGGACTAATGGCAGGAGATGTAGAAACTGAGCTCCCTTGATAGTAATGAGGTTGATAGGAATTGTAAATCACAGAAGCTCCTTCAAACTAGCTCTGTGTCATTTACATTAGAATCCATCTTTCTTTGAACACTTTCTTATTTTCTGGTGCAGATTTTCAAGGCCTATTTTATACTTTGTTTGCCCTAACCCAGGAATCAGTCATTTCTCTTAGAAGCACTATTTCTTTTTAGTGGAATAAAATACCTAAGATTAGAAACTACCTAAGATTTCTTAACTTTCATCTCTTTATTCATGCCAGATCACCATTTTATCCTAGCTGCAACAGTATGTCCTTATTTAATAAATATTGGGATTCTTGGCGTTTTACTCATACACCTGCTCATTGCCGAATAAACCTTCTCTCACTTTGTTTTCATAGTCATTTTTTCTTATATAAATATTCAGTCCTGGTTGTGTCATTCCTAGATTTCTTATTTATTACAATTACATGTAGGTATCAGAAAACTTCTGAAGGTGTCTTTACTACAACCTAGAGTTTGTGAAGTTCACCTGATACTAAGGAAAATGTTCACCTTTTCATTGGACCATTAATTAAAACATTAAACTGGTATCATCCTTGCTGGATTTCTAGTTTTTTTCTTGTCTTCGGGTTGATCCTGATTATAGTAAACAGCGAGTACAATAACTTGTGTGAGGAGAGAGTAAAAAATTATGGTATTGACTTTGTTCTAGTCACAAATATTTTTTAAAGAATGAAAGGTTTACTTAATGCAACCACCACCAAAAGTAGCGTATTCAAATAAAATGATTTATTTACATTAGTGTGGCTTTGTCATAATGTAATTACTCAAAGTGTAATCCATGCATAAATCAAATTAATTAATACCATAAAACAATAGCCACAACAATTCCAATTTTTCCAGCAATCTTAATCAATAATATGAAAATGAGAAAACAAATGAAAATACAAAACCAGCCTCTGTCAAAAGTAAGTAAGCACAAGTAATCCAGAAAAATCACTTACCATATAAACTTGATTTATTCAGTAGGTGACACTTCATTATTATATTTGTTTAACTATATAAAATTAATAGTAATTGTAAGCAGAGTAATTGAAAATACAAAGGAAAATATATCAATGAAATATTATCTTATTGTCCAAGTTCTTAACTGTTTTTTTTTAGAAAGAGAGAGAGACAGAGAGGATGAAGACTCACCTGTGATTTTAAATTTTGAACTTTTACTGAAACTATGTTTTAAGACTATTATATAATTTTTTTTAGTTTCTTTAGAGCTTCAAATAATCTGCATTATAAAATAATAGTAACTGCTTACCAATGTGGTCCATTTTATATAAAAGTCTATAATAATTCCCCAAATTAAGAATCTCTTTGAAATCTGAGTAGACCTGTCCAGATTTTGATCATATTTCTATTTGCTAGGTATGCAAGGATGAACCTTTACTGAGATACCATGGTTTCAAATTTAGTCGATAATATTTCCATTCTTCTTAAACAGTTGTATTAAGTTTATTTTATTTCTCGTATAGTTATAATACAGTGTTATATTAGTTCCAAGTATATAGTATAGTGGTGATTCAACAATTCTATACCTTACTTATTGCTCATCTTGATAAATGTACTCTTAACTCCCATCACCTATTTCATCCATCCCTTCACCTACCAATATGTTCATTCCTGAATCATAAAAATTTCATCAATACAAGATATTATTTATAGATAATTATCAATTATTTTCTTCTTCATAAATGGAGACTTTCTTTGTCTAACTGCTTCTTATTCTGATACAGACTGAAGCACTAAAGGCATAAATGGTGTTTTATCCTACTAAAATTGTTTAATATTTGTAAGAAAACTTTCTTAGTGAATCCCTTATTTTATCTCATCTATATTACTTGAGAAATCATTGTGATTTTTATATGTGGAAAATATCCCAGAATGAAAAGGCACTGACTTTGAGTAATTGTGTTATTTAAGATAAAAGCACTGGAACTGTATGTTAAGAGATGAACTGGTGTTAAGAGATGAATATATTTCCTATATTCGAAACTCTGTTTTACAGATGTTAGTGTTCAAGATGGTTTGGGTTTGTCAACAACTATACTAGAGGGAATTCAAGCATCTGCATCTGACCTAGGATACATTTAAGCTCTCTCTGAGAACAAGTAGTAAACAATCAAATGTTTGATTCAATGCCTATGTGCAAAGATGAGGAATAAAATGAAATGTAAAATCTGGTCTTGAGTACCAATGAATTTGCAGGTTACCTGGAAAGATCACATACATGTTTATTTATAAATTTATATGAATAAAAAATCTGATTCCAAGGAAGTTAAAGATTCATCTGGTGAAACTACAAAAATTAAGTGTTAGAGATTTTTGAATGAAAGGTATCATGTTTCCAGCTAGGCTGTTCAGGAGAAGCTTCCTGTTTCAGGAGAAACCGGAGTTTCTCAGAGGCGAATTGCCCCATGCCTGGCTTAGTTTTTAGCTAGATATTCGCTATTAGAATTGAATCCCAGGAATCAGGTTTAGGTCAGGATATGTAGTTACTCAAAATGGTAAAGAATGGACATGGTCATATAACTTAGGCTTTTTTGTAGGAAGCACTGATGGTACAAGTAAAGATACAAACCTTTTCAGGCACACCAGGGTGTTCACGGGACCAGAAACAATGACAGACACAATGGGACCAGAAAGTGTGATAACACAAGAAGGGAGGGCCCTGTGCAAAAGCCCTTCAAAGTGGGAAAGGGTACTTCACAATAATAAAAATAAAGGGTGCTAGGAAAATGTGGATGGTGTTTGTTCCTCCTGCCCCATGCAGTGTTTCAGTAGCAAGGGTAGGATTTTTAAAAATGTAACCCTTCTGTTTAAATGGATCCCAAATTTTGCCTAAAACTTTGTCAAGCATCTGAGAGAATCAAATGTAGTCCATTTATATGGCTGAATAGGTTGAGATGTGTCTTAAATGGTATTTGAGTATTACTGTGAACACTGAATAATGAGGTGGGGAATTTGAACTTTATTCCCTTGGCAACAGGGTTTTCTGTACCCTGTATTACCCAGCTTCCCCACAGTGGTAAAATACAGCAAAACTGTAGCACAAATTCACAAGTACAATTTCTACAGAGATAGATAAGAGAGATAGCATTTCCTTCACTGAAAGGATTCCTCACATCCATTCAGAGCCATATCAACTTCCTTCCCAACACTTCCTTAACTCCAGATAATCATTAATCTTTTCTCCATATCGATAATGTTGTCATTTAATAATGTCATGTAAATGGAGTTATGCCGGAGGCCCGCTCCAGCAGGTCCAGGGGTCCCTGAAGGATGGAGGGTGTTGGCAAGAGAGAGAGAGAGAGAGAGAGAGAGAGAGAGAGAGAGACGAGATTCTGATCACCAGGCAGGCATCTCTGCTCTGACTGGGGCTCAACTTTGTTTTATCATTAAGTGTTTAGGGGATGGCACAGAAGTGGCATTTGCCTTAGACAATGGTTCCTGATAACAAACTTCTTTGATATGTAAGAATTTCCCAGAACATAGATATGTAGAAGACTCATGCATAACGTTTACAATAGTGATTGAGGTAGGGGATTTAGATGCCTATCTTATGGGGAAGGAAGGCTTCTTTAGCATACCAGACAAAGTTTTCAGCATAAAAAGGGTGAAGTTACTTCTCTGTGGGCAGGGGTCAACAGCTTGTTTGTTTAAGGTGGAAGTATCAAGAAAAACAGGTCTTTCAGGAAACACAGTGTTTGCTCTCACAATCACAAAAGAAGAAATTCCTCAATAGGTTCCTTCACAGGGAGAAATCAGCATATACAAGGCCAGAAAATGCTCCAAGCAGAAACAAATGGGTGGGGGTGGATATTTGCCCTTAACTCTAAATTAGCCTCTTTGTCTCAGGTCCAGACTCAAGCCCCTTTTATTATGTTAAGTCTTGGATCTGCAAGGCCCTTAGGAAGAGCCTTTTAACAATCATCCACAATGTTTTCATCTGCAATCTCTTTGGAAAAGGCAGGGATATGCTTTTCCTTATGAGCAATCTGTGTGGGGAATATCTGTCTGATCTGGAATATTGTGAGGCCTGGTCAATACCAGCAGCTTCATTTCCACCATGAGCCAGTAGTAGCAGAAGGAGATACCAGTTTTCATTTCTCATGGCAGGAGCTGTGCAAACGCTGCCATATCCTTGCTGTGACTGCCATCCAGAGAGGCCGGTGCGGCTCCCAGCAGAGTTACAGAGTATACAAACCCTTAGGATTGGCATTTTTTTAATTCAGCATAATCCTCTGGAAACTCTTCCAAATTTTCATGGATAGCAATAGTTCATCCCATTTCATTGCTTAGTAGTTATCCATTATACGGATGTACCACAGCTTGCTTACACATTCCTGCCTGGAAGGACATCCAGGTGGTTACTTCTAGTTTTTGACTGTTATGAATAAAACTGCTCTACATATTCATGTACAGGTTTTATGTGAATAAGTCTTAATTTCTTGGGACTAAAAGTCCCAAGAGTACAATTAAAGATCAGACAGTAATTGAATGTTAAGTTTGATAAGAAACTATCAGGCTGGGGCACCTGGGTGTCTCAGTTGGTTAAGCATCCAAATCTTGATTTCAGCTCAGGTCATGATCCCAGGGTCACAGGATCAAGCCCTGTATTGGAGTCTGTGCTGACAGCCGGAGCCTGTTTGGGATTTTCTCCCTCCCTCTCTCTCTGCCCCTCCTCCACTTGCTTTTTGCTTTCAAAATAAATAAAACCTAAAAGAAAAAAGAAACTGTCAGTTTTCCTACCAACAGTGTATGGATGATCCACTTGCTCTAAGTTCTCACAGTCCTTGATAGAATCACCTTTCTTTTTATTATAGATAGTCACATAGGGGGCGTGGCAGTATTGTGGTTTTAATTTGCGTTTCCCTGATGGCAAATGATGTTGAGGATCTTCTCATGCACTTATTTTGTGTTTTTGTAGACTTTTTAGTGAAATATCTCTTCATATATTTTGTCTATTTTCTAATTGGATCTTTGGTTTTTTTATTGGTGAATTTTTTGATAGTTGTTTCTATATTCTGGACACTAGCCTTTTGTTAGATATGTAATTTGCAAAAATTTCCCCCTAGATCATAGCTCTTAACAGGGATTTTCACAGAGCTTGGTTAATTTTGATGAAGTCAAATATATCAAGCTTTTCTTTTATTTAATGAATTATACTTTAATGTTAGGTCTGTTAGGAACTTATTGACTAAACCTAAATTCCAAAGATTCTCTCTTATGCTTTTCCCAAAGATTTTATTGAATTTACATTTCATAGAGTTACTGTTTATACCTAATACACACAATCTATTTTGAGTTAATTTTTGCATAAGGTGTAAGACGTAATATTTTTTTCATATTCTGCAGTATTTTCCAATTTCTCCAGCAACGTCTGTTGAAAAAACATCTTTTCTCCACTGAATTGATTTTTCTCTTTTGTAAAAAGAAAGTCATTTGGGGATATTTGTCTATTTATTGTTTCTCAATTGTGTTCCATTGATCTACTCTTCTGCCAATAAGAATTAAATTAATAAACTGATTCTTCCAACTTTATTTCAAAATCATCTTACCATTTCTAGACCCTTTGCATTTCTCTATACATTTTAGAAAAATCTTGTCCACAGTTAATAAAAATTCTTGTTGGGATTTTCATAGGACTCGCATTAAATTTATACTTCAAATTTGGGGCCCCTGGGTGTCTCAGTCAGTTAAGTGTCCAACTTCAGCTCAGGTCATGGTCTCAAGATCCCTGGGTTTAAGCCTCACATCAGGCTCTGTGCTGACAGCTCAGAGGCTGGAGCCTGCTTCAGATTCTTTCTCTCTCTCTCTCTCTGCTTCCTCTCCTCAAAAATAAATAAACATTAAGAAATTTAAATGTATAGGGGCGCCTGGGTGGCTTAGTCGGTTAAGCGTCCGACTTTCGCTTAGGTCATGATCTCGCGGTTCGTGGGTTCGAGCCCCGCGTCGGGCTCTGTGCCGACTGCCAGCTCAGAGCCTGGAGCCTGTTTCAGTCTGTGACCCCCTCTCTCTCTGACCCTCCCCTGCTCACGCTGTCTCTCTCTCTCTCGTAGAAATAAATTAAACATTTTAAAAAATTTAAAAAAAAAAGAAATTTAAATGTATAGGTCAATTTGGAGAAATTGACATCCTTATTATGCTGACTCTTCTAATCCATGAACACTGAATTTCTTTTGTCAGTAAATGTTCAGTAAATGTTCAGTTTTTTAGTATACAAGTCCTTTATGTTTTATTAGATTTGCACCTAAATATTTCATGTATTGAGTGATTGCAAATTATATTGTATTTTTTATTTCAATAACTATGTGTTCCCTGATAGCATATATAAATACATTTGATTTTTAATTATATTTATATCATAAATTTTGCTATGTTAACCACTTTTAGGTATGCAATTCAGTGGCATTCATTAGATTTGCAATGTTCTACACCATCATCACAAGCTACTTGCAAGACATTTCCATCATCACAAACAGAAAATCCATAACTATTAAGAAATAATTTCAAACTCTTTTCAACAGCTGGTAATCTCTAATTTACTTTCTGTCTCTATAAATTTGCCTTGTCTATACTCTTCATATAAATGGAATCAAACAATATGTAGAGGCTCTTTATCATGTTGAAGAAGTTCCCTTCTCTTCTGACTTTCTCAAGAGTTTGGTTTTTCTTCACCATTGATAGTTGAAACCTGAAAACAAATGTTTTTTCTGCAGGAACTGATAGGATCCTACAGTTTTTCTTCTTTAATTTGTTAGTATGGTGATTATTTGATTTTCAAGCATAGAACCAGCCTTTGATCAGTGACATAAGCCCTATTTGATCATGATTTATGATTCATTGAATATAATGCTGATATCTATTGCTAATATCATATTAAGGATTTCTATATCTATGTTCACAAGGGATATTGGCCTATAGTTTTATTTTTTTTATACTATCTTTGTCTGGTTTAGGCATCTTGGGTAATACCAGCTTCATAAAATGAATTTTGAAGTGTTCCTTTGTCTTCTATCTCCAGAGAGACCTTGTGTAATTGGTGTTAATTCTTCCTTAAAGTCATCTAGTTCTAGAGGATTTGGGAGGAGGAGGGTGATTAAATAACAGGTTTAATTTCCTTTATAAGCTATTCAAGTGTCTATTTCCCATTGGGTGAGTTGTGGATGTTTTTGTTTTCCAAGGAATTGGGCCATTTCATCTCAGTTGTCCAATGTAATTGTGTAGATGTGTTTATAGTATTCCCTTATTATACTTTGGATGTTTGCAGGGACTATAGTGACATCCCCTACTTAATTCTTGCATTTCTTTTTTTTTTTAATGTTTTATTTATTTTTGAGAGAGAGACAGAGTGCAAGCAGGGGAGGGGCAGAGAGAGAGATGAGGGTGACACAGAATCCAAGCAAGCTCCAGGCTCTGAGCTGTCAGCACAAGGCCGATGTGGGGCTGGAATCCATGGACCATGAGATCATGATCCGAGCCAAAGTTAGACACTTAACCGACTTTGCCAAGTTGAGCCATTATTGTCTAAAAGCTTTGTGTCGTTCCAGGCAGCTCCTTTCTTGGTCTTTTGTCTAAAGAGAGGAAGCTTTGTTAATGTGTTGTTGTTGTCGTTTTTGTTTGTGCTATTGGTATATCTAGTTTCTAGCCCCTCTGGCTTCTTCAGTTCCAATCTGGGATATATAAGTCACCCCCAAAACAAGCAAACAAAGAAAGAAACAAAAGCCCAGGGAATTCACCCCATTATTCTTTAATTTCCAAGACCCATAGCTGATCTGACTTCTTTCCACCATTTGTTTTATAAACAATATGCAGGGGTTTATCTGTACCTATTGATAATAATAGACTACAGTGTATCTACTCTATCTTCCTAGAAGTTTAAGTCTTATACATTTTTGAGTATTTAGTCCTATAAGTTTTCCAGTATTTTAGTGGAACCTATCTGAGCCTAAACTCCTAGGTAGTGGGTAATACAGTAGAGCTGTTAAAAAAAAAAAAAAAAAAAAAAGCCTTATTCATAGTTCTGATCTTTAGTCTAGCCATAACCTTTGACAAATTATTACCTTCTATGACATTCAGTTTCTTATTCATAAAATGGGAATAAGCCCATTCTCCTCAGAAGACCTTTATGAAGATTGATATTGTATCTAAAAAGCCTTGCATATGGTATAATCTCCCATATGATTTTTAAAAAGTAAATTTAACCAGTTTTATAGGTAGCAGATGTTCACTGTAAAAAAAAATGTGGAAAAGTTACAAAAGCAGAAAAAATAGACAATTGACCTTTTCCCAGCACTCAAAATAGTCCACAGCTAATATTTTTGTGTATTTCCTTCTAGCACTCTCCAAATGCTTAGTGTTCTCTCATACTATGATAATGCACTTCTAAAACAAAATATTTTAGCTTTTAGATAATTCATATGGCTTCATCTGTTAGGTCTACATTAAGACTTTCACTATATCTATCCTTGTGTTGACAAGGAAACACAAGTTATTTATAAGTACTAAATGTAAAGGGTTTTCAAGGTTTGTATCAGAAAGAAATGTTTTGTGCCATAATAATAATTATAATTTGCATTTCTTAAGTGCGTATACATGTCAGATACAGGGCCAAGAGTTGTATCTTCATAATAACCCCAAGAAGCAGTTAATGTTATTATCACTGTATAAGAGCTGAGGAAATATAGGACTGAAGAGCCTACATTTTTGTTCATAATTACATGCCTAAAAAATGGTGGGGCTTGTGTCAAAAAGATCTAAGGTCTGTGTAAAACGCTTTTCACATAGCTGTGGGAAGGACTAGGAAAGTGAAGGTCAGGAGAAACAAGATATAACAAGAAAGTCTCCAGTGAGGCTTTCAGGCATCTTTGATACAGAAGCAGGCAATTCACAGAAGCTCCCAGAAGCCACGTAAGACTTCAAGTCTGCTGGCCATCTCTTTGTCTGTTTACAACTGCTGCCAGAAAGCAGTGGCTTCTCCATCCCTCCAGGATTTTGTGACTCAAGTCAGTTTTCTTATTTGTCTACATTGCCAATAGCCAAGCAGACTATTAAGCTCAGTTTGGCTGCCACTATAATATTGTAATGATTCCATTTCTTTGTCAGATAGAATCAGGTTCAAACCTCAGACCTATGTCAGTTGACAGACACAAAGCCTTTTGAATGGAGTGGAGATTGAATTTCCTTCAGAGGAAGGACTCTGAGACACCTTATGAATATGAACTACAAATCTTCCTCTTAACCTTTCCCTAAGTTATGTGGCACTATTTATCAAAATGGCTATACTCTGTGGAATGGGAAATGTCTCAACTCTTCAGAGATTAATAGACACTGGCTCTGGATTCAAAATCTTTCCCAGGGACAACTTATTCCATTGAGGTCTATCAGTCAGATGGGAATACCATATGGTAAATGGTATACTGACCTATCTTACGATAAGCTCCTTGACTCCTGCTTACATAGTTGGCATGGACATATGTTTCCTTCATTGGCACACTGACCCATAAAGTAAGGTGATTATTAAAATAAGTGTACTATCAATATTTCAAAGGGAAATGGCATTTATCAGGATAAATAAAGCTAAAAATACAATAATGATTGTTGCAGCTATTTATTGAGCAGCTAATACAGGGCAGGCCCTTTATATGTAACTGTGAAATCTTTATACCACAATAAGTTAATTAATTCCAAAAATTTCAACATAGTGGCTTGTCCTTCTTAACTCAATAATTACAATCTTCTAAATAGTTACTTTTTCTTATTACTGTGATAGTCCTAAGGGGAAATTTTTCCTTAAATTAAATGGCAGTATACACCTTCAATCAGGTTGCTTCTCTAGCCTTCCTCCTTGGATTTTGTTCATCTCTCTGCTGTTCCCTGAAGTCCTGTGTGTATCTTGTTGTATCATACTATATTCAAGGTGAGCATCCCATGAAGTGTGAAGAATTGTTCTTAATTTTATGGATGCCTTTCTCCTACCATCCTGACGATCAACTTCAGTTGTCTCTATGTTCCCACCATTTAATGCTGCATCTCTGCTACTGAAAAGGGAAATGAATAAATCTCAGGCGAAGGAAACTTAAGGGAATTTTAGTTATCAAACATGCTGTAAAAGAATTGCTAAGGAATGTTCTCACAGAATAGAAATTATACCAGATAAAAACTTGAAATATCAGGAATGATGGAAGAGCAGCAGAATGATAAATATCTGCATAAATATAATAGAGTTTTCTCGTCTTTATTTTTAAAAAATATGTGTTATGATAGAAAGCAACAATTTTAACATTATCTAATGAGTATCTCAGTGGATGTAGACATATAAAATGCTATAGGATCAGTGGGGTGTATGAAGGACTCTGTATTGTGGTAAATGTTCTACTTCTAAACTGAAGTGGTAAATACCAATTCTAAATAGATATGCAGAAGTTAAGTATGCACTTTTAATTCGTGGAGCAATCATTGGGATACATAAAAGAAATATTCTCAAAATCATGATAGATGAGTTAACATAAATTCTAAAAAGATTGAAATCACCGAAAAGATGACACTAATATAGAAATAGGGGAACACAAAACAAAGGGAAAACATAGAAAACATGACCTTCATACAAAGATATCAATAACTATATTACGTATTAATAGTATAAACACATTTTGTTGAATTTAACATAACCCAATTGTATATTCTCTCCAAGAGAGTCATGTCAAATGGTGCTAATTATAGGTTAAGATAAAAGGATGGAAATAGATATATCTAGCAGGTACTAATTAGAAGAAAACATTGTCTATATTAATAGCAGAGTAAGTGAATTTCTTACTCTGAGAAGAAAGAAGAGAGAAGAAACACCCAAGGGTGAAGAACATTGTAGAGTGATAAAATGGTCAGTTTACCAAGGAAATGTGATGATCCTAACTGTGAGTACACCTCGTAATCAAGCTTCAAAACACATAAAGCAAATGCTGACAGAAATGAAAGGAAAAAAAATATACAAATCCTCTATTATACTTGAGACTACAATATTCTCTCAGTAGTAAATAGAACTGATATATCATCTGGGTGGCTCAGTCTGTTAAGCGGCTGACTTCAGCTCAGGTCATGATCCCACAGTTTGTGAGTTCCAGCCCGCATCTGGCTCTGTGCTGACAGCTAGCTCAGAGCCTGGAGTCTGCTTCAGACTCTGTTTTTCCCTCTCTCTCTGCCCTTCCCCTGCTTGCACTCTGTGTGTGTGTCTTTCACTCTCTCAAAAAAAGAAAGAGGAAGGAAGGAAGGAAGGAAGGAAGGAAGGGAAGGGAAGGGGGAAGGGAAGGGAGAAGGGGGAAGGGAGAAGGGGAAAGGGAAGAGAAGGGGGAAGAGGGAAGGGAAGGGAAGGGGGAAAGGGGAAGGGAAGAGGGAAGGGAAGGGAAGAGGGAAGGGAAAGGAAGAGGGAGGAGGGAAGGGAAGAAGGAAGGGAAGGGAAGAGAACAACATCAGTAACCAGCAGGGTTATATCACACGTGATAAGTCAAAACAACACATTTATAACAACTGAAACAATTCACAATATGTTTGCTAAACATAATAAACTGAAAATAACAGGGAAATATACCCAATCAATTGGATATTAAGTGACACCTTCCTAAATAACCTATGGGTAAAGAAGAAAATTCCAAAGGAAATTAGAAAATATTATTTACTAACTTAAAATAAAAACACTAAATATCAAAATTTAAGACACAGATAAAACAGTGCTTTGAAGAAATTCATAGGAAGGCATAAATTATATTAGAAAAGACAAAGCTTAGAAAAGACAAATCAGGGGCGCCTGGGTGGCTTAGTCGGTTAAGCGTCCGACTTTCGCTTAGGTCATGATCTCGCGGTTCGTGGGTTCGAGCCCTGCGTCGGGCTCTGTGCTGACTGCCAGCTCAGAGCCTGGAGCCTGTTTCAGAGTCTCTGACTCCCTCTCTCTCTGACCCTCCCCTGCTCATGCTGTCTCTCTCTCTCTCTCTCTCCTAGAAATAAATAAAAAACAAAAAAAAAAGAAAAAAGAAAAGACAAATCAACAGCTTAAATTTTCAACTTAAAAACCTGAGAAAGAAGAGCAAAATGAATCCAAATCAAGCTTAAGGAAACAGATAATGAAGATAAGAGATGAGTTGAATTTAAAATAAAATCAGTAGAGAAAATCCATGAAACCAAAAGCTGATTCTTTAGAAAGATCTGTAAAATTGATAAGCCTCTCTGAGAGTAACAAGGACACTAATTACCAATACCAAGAATGAGAGGGTTATCAACAGACCCCACAGACATGGAAAGAATAATAAAGGAATAATGTGAAAGACTCTACATACATGAATTCAATACCTTGGATGAAATGGAACAATAATTTAAAAAGTACCAACTACCAAGACTAACTGGGGGTGATATGGTTAAACTAGTAACCTTCTAAGTATTAAAGAAATTGAATTTATATTGAAAGATCTTCTGAAAAAATATATATCCCCAGACATAACATGTCCACTGGTAAATTTTACCAAACATTTAAGGGAGAAATAACACCAATTCTGCTCAATTTCATCCAGAAACTAGGAGATACAGGAAAATTCTAAAACATATTTTATGAGGCCACCACTACTCTAAAATGAAAAACAAAAATATTATCCAAAAATATACACCATTATTCTTGAATAGTAGGAATACCAACATCCTGCACAAAATATTAGCAAATGAAATCCAGGAAGATATAAAAGGAATGAACCAAGACTAATTCAGTTTTTAAAAATCAATGAATGTAGTTAAAACAATCTAAAGAAAGAAAACATAAAGTTATATCAATAGACCTAGGAAAACATTTGACAAGATTTAGCATCAATCCATGATAAAAACTCTTAGCCTTCATGTTTACAATGAAACTTCTTCAACCCAATAAGAAGCATTTACAACAAATATCATACATGTCAGAGGCCGGCTCCGACAGGTACAGGGGTCCCTGAAGGATGGACGGTGTCGGCGAAAGAGAGTGAGAGAGCCCCGAGATCCTTTCTGATCACCAGGCAGATCATCTCCGTCCTGTCGGTTTTGGTGTCTTTATTTATAAGTCAAATGTTAACATGGCATCAGGAAATGGAATTTTTACAATGGATACCTCTTTGTGATAAGGTGTTTTTGGAAAATGTACAGAAACAGGTTTTACAGAAGTCTTCTTGCAGAACTGCCCCAATTATAGTGAAGTTGAATAACTAAGAAAATAACAAGGTGTTCACATTTTAATAATGCTAAGATTAAGTCACAGGTTTGTAGATACTCTTATCCATCCTCATCACAGCTGCCAGGGTAAGGGAAGGTGTTTGTGGAAAGTAGGCCTTAGGGAAGGGGCTGCTATACACCATCAGTTAGCAAAGGTGTATGTACTAACTAATCTTCTGCCCTTAGCTGTTCCTTCTCTCTAAGTTAGGCTCTTTGCCTCCGGGCAAGACTTGATTTTCCAGTTATATGCTTTATTGCACCAGAGAGCCAACCATACCTTTAAAGAGTTTAGCTTATTTCCCAATACGTAGAATAGCCTCTACGAGTGCATTTACCTTTCTGTCTGCTTTTATGATTTCTTGAATAGCTAGGGCATGAGAGACATTTTTGGTTAGTTGATTTACATGTTGAGCTGTATGAACATCTTGGACTAATGCAACGGTAGAAACAGAATTGTACATGTAAAGGTGAATCTTTTATGACTAGGGGTCATTAGCCTGTTCATAGCTCAAGGGAAAGTATGGAGGGAAACAGCACCTTCTGGAGACACGATGTCTGTTCCCGTAATCAAAAGAAGAAGTTCCCACAAGTTCCTTCACAAGGTGCAATCATCATACCAGGGCCAGAATACGGGGACAAGTCACTCCCGATATTGATCAACAAGGTACCTTCGGGGTCAGTGCTCAAGCAGAAATAATTGAGTGGGGGTGGATATTGGTCATCATCTGATTGCCAAGAGACCGAGCAAACTTGCTTTAACCTCACCAGGAGTTTTCTCGACTAGTGGGCTCAGAATGGCTCCCAACAATACATAACTGTGAAGGACTGAGTGCTTGGCCCCTAGGATTTGGAGCAAGAGAAGGCTATCCATTTTTCCACTCCTATCTATCATAGTACGTAACCCCCAGCCAGGCCAATGAACAAAAGCATAGAAATTAGAAAGATTGAAATAAAACTGTTCCTATTCACAAATGGTATGATTTTCTGCATAGACAATTACAAGAATATACAAAAACCTTCCTAAAATTAGTGATTTTAAATAATTAAGTCTACAAAATACAATGTGAACACACACCAATTAATTCTCTATAGTCAAGCAATGAACAATTAGAAATCAGAATTTCCAAAATCAGAATATATATATATATGTGTGTGTGTGTGTATACATACATACATACAGCATATACATAAATTACTCTAAAAATATAAAACCAAGTATTTTAGACATCACAGAAGTCCTACATAAAGGAGAAAAATACCGTGAAAAACTCAACATAGTAAAAGGTCACTTCTTCCCAACCTAATATTTAGACTTAATGCAATGTCTATACAAATATCAGAGTTTTTTAAAGACACATAGATTCTAACATTTATATGGAACAAAAGAACTAGACTAGTGATGGTAATTTTGAAATAGAAAAATGTTTTAAGAAACACCCTACCTGGGGCGCCTGGGTAGCTTAGTCGGTTAAGCGTCCGACTTTCGCTTAGGTCATGATCTCACGGTTCGTGGGTTCGAGCCCCACGTCGGGCTCTGTGCTGACTGCCAGCTTGGAGCCTGGAGCCTGTTTCAGTCTGTGACTCCGTCTCTCTCTGACCCTCCCCTGCTCACGTTGTCTCTCTCTCTCTCCTAAAATAAATAAAACATTAAAAAAAAAAAAAAAAGAAACACCCTACCCAATTTTAGGAATATTTAAGAATAGAGACACCTGAGTGGCTCAGTCGGTTAAGCATCCAACTTTGGCTCATGTCATGATCTCAGGGTTTATGAGTTCGAGCCCCGTGTCAGGGCTCTGTGCTGACAGCTCATAGCCTGAAGCCTGCTTCAGATTCTGAGTCTCCATCTCTTTCTACCCCTCTCCTGCTCTATCTCTCTCTCTCTCTCACTCACACACACACACACACACACACACACACACACACTCTCTCTCTCTCAAAAATCAATAAACATTAAAACAAATTTAAAATATATTTATGAATAAAGCTACAATATTAAAAAAAAAGTGTGGCATTGACAAATGGATAGACACATATATAAATGAAACAGTACATTTCAGAAATAGACCAACATAATTATGGTCATTTAGACTTCGACAAAACTACAAGTTTGGGAAAATCTTAGAACATGTGGCATAGTGCTCCATTTACTCACATGTCACCGAGATATGAAGCATGTCATTGGTGTTGTCCATCTTGTTACCAGGCAGGGGATAAGCATTGGTATATCTCTAGATGATATCTCTGTAGATGGTCCAGTGTAGCGATTCTAATATTTTCAGCAGTCTAAGATTAACATGTAATGGATCCCTAAGTTCCCCAGAGGGAACTCAGAAGTGCAGAGGGGATCTTTATCAGAATAGGCCTAAAATTGAGACAGTAAGGATCAAATTTGGGAAATCTCAGCAATAAAGACTCCTTAGGGCTGGCAGATTTCAGGAACAGCTGCCATCAGAATTAGGCAGAACCCCATGTTGAGTCAGACGCACCACACATAATTGTTTACCAGCACAGAACACATACTGATACAGTGGCATGAAACATAGCAGATCCCCCAAACAACAAAAACAGTAGAACCACAAACAACAAAAGAAACTGAATTATCTACCACATCTCTCCCCTTTCCTTCTGTGAACCTACATGGATTTTCCCTTGAACCCATATGTTACTTGGGAAGCTGGGTCAGTGGGACAGTGCAAGGGGTAGACCTTCCAAAGGGGAGAAAAATAACAGTGATAAGTTTGATGTTTGCACTGGTAACCTTGCAACCAGCATTTGAAATGGTTTCCTTAGAGTTGTGAGGGATCAAATCATATGAGGCTTATCTCATATGTCTGCTAAGTAATATGTGTTATCCAGTCATTATGAAAACTGCCCCACCAGAAGTTTATTTAGTTAAAAGCAATATTTTCTTGGGGTTAGATTTCATGATAGATAATATACATTTAGCTACTTGACTGTTTTATTGATTTTCACACTATCGTGATGAAAACAAATAGAAGTGAAACACTTTATTTTGAGATTAGTGTGTTCTTTTAATAGAAAACGTATCAAAGTTTAGAGCACTTTTAATGATCCAAAAAAGGTTTTTCAGACAATGTGAATTCCATTTGTTTATTCAAATTGTATTATAAAAAGTTAATCAAAATGGAAATTTCTCAAGTCTATTTTTGTTGTTTTCTGGAATTTGAAAGCAGGAAGGTATTTGAGCTATAAAACTTTAACTTTTTCAAAATAATCAAATTAAATAATCTGTTTAAAATATGATTATAAATTGAAATTTATAATTTCACATCAGGATTTTCTTAATTGGGCCATACCACATATTACCACCAGATGGCGGTAAAACATTAAATAACATTAAGCATCATTTCTACATTCCAGTGTACTTACCAGTGTTTCGAGTTTTAACTCCTTTCGGGGCCTCTTGCATGTGAAATATTTTAAATAATTTCCAAATTCAGTGCAAATACCAATTCCTTCAAAATATAGGACTAAGGTTATTGGGACTTTAAGGTAATTACAATATAAAACTAAATACTAGAAGAAATCATTCTGAACTATTTCAGTAAAAAAAAAAAAAAAAAAGCATGAGCAAGCCCTTAGTAATAAGAGGTTAAAAATTAAGGCAATCATTTGGGAAATTCTGTCTTATCAATGATATTCTGGAGTATATACTATGTATTTACATATACTATGTATGTTCTCTATGCTGCGTGGAATATAATTGTTCACAAAGAGAATAAAAGAATCTATTATGTGGGAATGAGTTAAACATGTGCAACATAAGAAGTTTGAAATTATTTTAAAGTTATAGCATTGATTCTATCTGTAGCATAACATAAATAATTGAATGTTATTTTCCAAAGCCCAAATAGCTTTGTAGACTTTCTTTTGGGTGCAGTACACATGCATGGTCTCTTTGGGTGTCCAGGGAAGACACACAAGGCTAAACTTCCATGGCCTATAATTCATAATTAATTCACTCCATATTAAATTTTAATTGTCTTCACAGATAAGTTCATAAAAACTTTTAGATGTTTAAAATTCTTATACTATGTAAAATCTGAAGTTCTTGACAAGGATTTTTCCTACTTGCCAATAAAATTTCATTAATATGTTTACTGATACTATTCTCATGAATCTCAAGAGAAGTTATTGCAAGAACTCTTTTTTAATTTTTTATGTTTTTTTCTAATTTTTTAGGAGACCCATTCTAGAGGGTCTTTCTTCTATCTTTTCACAAAAAAACATATTTCACATTTCCAAGTTTTTTACATGCATTTTATCTAGTCATTATGAACAAGCAACACTCACAATTGTCAGCTTCAGTCAGTGATCACCTAATAAAGAAGTTGTGGCAAAAACTGGTAAAAATAGAATATATTTCAGAGTTTACACCCATTGATACAACAGATTAAAATAATTTGCATATTTATACTTTCCTGATAAATTTTTTATCTGATTTCAATAAGAATGTATCTAACTTTTAGTTTGAATTGGCAAGTGAAAAATAATAACCTCTCTCACTAATATACTGACAGAAGATATGAACATCGCCCTACATTTCTGATAAAACCTTCAAGAAAACATTTGGTTTTAAAATATATTTCTTTTCAAATGTTTGTTTAATTGGCTAATCATGGAGGCTGCCTTATATTTCAGCTGTGCAGCGATGTCCCATTCACATTTCAAAAGATGAATCAAGGAGCATCTGGGTGGCTTAGTTGGTTAAGCATCTGACTTTGGCTCAGGTCGTGATCTCAGTTTGTGAGTTCAAGCCCTGCATCGGGCTCTGTGCTGACAGCCTAGAGCCTGCTTCAGATTCTGTGTCTCATTCTCTCTCTGCCCCTCCCACTTGTTCTCTGACTCTGTCTCTCAAAAATATATAAATGTAAAACAATTAAAAACAAAAAAGTCTAATCAAGGTCCCTTGATGCAAAACACTGGCTCTTGGGCTTATTTCAGCCCATGTTGTAAATACTGAAGATTAAAAAGGATGAATGAGAATTATATTATTTTTATCTAAAAAGATTGTCTCCAAAAAATGCCGGCTCTGATTTCTGCATGGTGGCAATCACCTTACAGATGAGTGGTGTTTACTGTATTCAGACTAATTCTGTGTTCCCGGTTCCTCAACCTGCATATAAGTACTGTTTGGATATCTGAAAATGGTCCTAAATGTCACTTATCATTTATTAGTGCACTAGAGTTGCTGTTTTTTCTTAGAATAGTGAATTGTTTCTCTGTCCTTCTGTCTCTCCCAAAAATGGAAAAATAAAAAAGACACCACAAGGAGCAAGAAAAAAGAAACAACATAATAATTTGTATAAGTGAACTATTGCTATGCACTTACTATCTGGTTTTCTTCTAGGCCCCTGTAGAAACAGAAATCTGATTCCTATTTGAAATCTTTTGAACATGATATCATACTTTAAAATTTATCTATTTCAGAAAGTGTGATAAGCCTACATTTTCATTTTTAAAAATATAATTTGACAAATAGTTCCTTAAATTGTTACTTAAAAAATCAGGGGTTACAAGAATACTTCTCTGTATCTATAGGAATTCTTGGACCCTCCGTAGATGACCATATTTTCTTCTTTATGTTTCAAGTAACATACATGTTTTTAAACAGTTTCTTTCTGAGTAGATTGTGGTTAGTTTTTAAATGCACAACTGTAATAGATTTCAGGTATAATAATAAGCCCATGAGATGTCTTCTAAAAAATATATATATTTTTTCTTGTGGTATATATATATGAATATATATATTCTCTTGTTGCATATAAGAAATTCCAACAAACTTGGAATAACACATAGGGTTCTTTATCCCTTGGTCTTATTCTATCTCTTGGAATTTTCAAGAGCTACTACCCTTATGCATTCTGAGCTCCAGCCATAGAAAGCTATTAAATAGCCCCCAGTCATGTTATATACAACCACATCTCCAAGAACCTTCTTCTCTTACTCTTAGAATCAGAAACGCTTCTGAACTTCTACTAACCTTCAAAATAAAATTCAAAGTTATGTTTTCTCAAAAGTTGCTCATGCTTCAGTTCCAAAAATTAGTTGTTTCTTCCTCTGTATGTTCATAGCAGTTTCTACCTAATTCTAGTTATTATAAGTTTTTGCTATATGATGACTTAATTAAATATTTATCACACATTTCACTCTGTAGTTTCCCAACACTACATAAAATATATGGTATATAACAGGGTCTAATAAATTGGTGCTATAGTAAAATGATGTAATAGTGCAATAATTTCTCCATCAAATAATAAATTTGAGAGAAAGAGGAGAAGAGTTTGTATATACATAAAATGCAAATCCTCAAGTTTTCTGCTTATACTGGAGGTACAGACTACTGCCTGGGCAAAACTATTGATCTCTTTCTAGGTTATCCCTAGCTTAAGTTTCTTAATGTTTCCCCTATTGTTTCTGCATTGAAAAAAAATGGTAGCAAGAGTCCTTATCTTGTAGAATTGTAATCAGGATGAAACATCTTGATTTATCTAAAGAAGTTAGACAATACCTGGCAATACTACTATTTTTTTTTTTTTTACATTTTAAAAAATTATCTTTATTTAGGTTTCTGATTCAGCACATGTATCAAAGACTAATCAACATAAAGAAGTAAATAAGACATTAATTGGAAGTCTTACATCTCTCTAAACTCTGACCAAGAATGTCAAGATTGCCACTATCACCAGAACTCCAACCTAGTCAAGTTGTAAACAAGCTATCATGAACAACATACAGTGTGCCGGGAGATGCAGAGGCCAAAGACAATGCTAGCACTTGGCTCTCCTCTCTTCCTTGTTGATGTCTTTCTGTTTGACAGTCTGCTTTTGCTTTCCATGCTAAGTTCCAAATGAAGTCCAAAGGCTCAGGGTCAACCTGATCAAACACTCTTCCGGAGGAATGCATTCTTAAACTGTTGTGCCTGCAACTTTGTTTTTGCCAGGATGAAGTTCAGATCGAGATGTGCAATACAATCTCAATGACGGTGCAGACCAAGTCAAGAACTAAAGTTGAGCAGTAACTAGAGTTAAGGCATGAACGCGCACACACACACACGTGCACACACACAGCACCCACGCTATCCTGAATGCAGGATTGGCAATACTACTATTATTATTATAATTATAATTAGGGCAATAGGCCCTAAAAGTATTTACAATTATTAGTATGATTGAGAAAATCTACATTTTAAAATGCTTTAGGGGCGCCTGGGTGGCTTAGTCCGGTTAATCCTCCGACTTTGCTTAGGTCATGATCTCGCGGTTCGTGGGTTCGGGCCCCGAGTTGGGCTCTGTGCTGACTGCCAGCTCAGAGCCTGGAGCCTGTTTCAGTCTGTGACTCCCTCTCTCTCTGACCCTCCCCTGCTCACGCTGTCTCTCTCTCTCTCTCTCTCTCGCCTAGAAATAAATAGAAATATTAAAAAAAAAAATGAATGTTGAATTAAAAATCATTTATGACTGAAATTGTGATTGGATCCAAAATACTTAAGTAGTTATTGATAGACATCTATTTCTATCTAGGAATAAACTCAGGTAGTTATCTGTACATACAGTAGAATTAAAACATCCATCTCAGTACTATCTCTCTTGCTTTGCATGCATTTTAATGAACAATAAAGAACAGAAAGGATAAATTTAATGACATTTACATATTTCATTCTATTATGTTATTAAATAACTAACTCATTTATTATACTTAATTTAAATGCAAAGTAATCTGCTTTCCTGAAATTGGTGATAAATTCCTTTCACATTGTACTTTCATATGAGACATCTTCATCTTTGAAGTGTGATATTTTCTCTATCTTTCACATTTCAAGGGAAAACGGATTGAAAGAAAATCGATCCCAGACAGGAGCTGGTTAGTACAGCATAGGCAATTGTTAAAGACTTAGACCAACCAAAGATTTTTCTGGATTTTATTACTGATGTTGTTTAAAACTTCCAGATCAAAGTGATAATAGAAAAACCAGCTTTTCCTTGATTTTATTGTTGTTGTTCAGTTCTGTACCAATAAGTGCCTCTCATGCCTACTCTTCCCCCAGGCTTAGATCCCTAAGAATTGCTCCCACTCACTTCCCTGACCTTGGCATGCAAAGAGCCCTAGATCAACGCAGAAATCATATCTGTCCTAGAGTCAATTTAATCACATTGTAGAATATAGAAAAGGAGTAAAAAATCTAGCAGATTCCTGACACAAGTGAGTAAAGGAGGTGACAATGAAAAGAGGAGGATTTAGTAATTAAATAAAAAGTCTTCTCAAAGTCTCTGAAAATGTAGTAAAAGTACAGGACATTTTAGCTGTACTAATCAGAAATTTACAGGCTTTGCATTTTCAAGTACTACATAAGTACTTTCAGTTATGCACCAGAGAGATTAAATGACATGCCCAAATTCATAGAGCTAATTAATTGCAAACCCAAGGCTTCGACTTAGGTCCATTGTTGACTCTCTGGCTCATACCATATTTTTGTGCTTAGAATATACACCGCATAAATAAATATAATTCTATGATTTCATATGCTTTTATACATGACACAACAGATACAGAAAGCCTACCTTTCTAATTATTTTATTGTTATTTTGGTTATATTTTCAAACAAGTACTGTCAACAGCTGGAAAAAGAAAAGCCCTCATCCACTAAGATTTTCTTATTGTACAGGACCCTATGGAAGGCCTTTGTGTTTCACTCCTTTGTGTTCAACACACTTCTTTCCAAGCCTGTTCCTGTTTACACTGGGATATTTTGCTAATTGATCCTCTGTATTTCATTGATCTGAGTTCCATACTAGAGTCTCCTTTTAAACAGGTTTCAGGGTTTTAAGATCCAGAAAGCTATAAATTAGATGGGTACTGCCTCCGTGGGCCAGTAAAACATAAGCCATTTATCCCTGTACATTTGCTGACCTTGGGATTCTGCATTTGCAAAGGAAGTATCATTCAATCAGGGTCTGATCTTCCAAGTGGCCATTGAAATGAGCCCACTGAACCTTTTAATATTTCATTTGGACTTTTTGCTATTGTTTATTGTGTATATATATATATTATATGATAATAATATATTCTATAATATATACAATAATATATGTATTATATACAATTATATATATCAAGGGATGATAATAATTTCGATTATTTTTTATTAAGGTGCATATAAAAATGTTTTTCTAATCTTAGTTTTCTTCAAAGTGTTTTTTATTCTTTCATGGGATTGATGATAAATTAAATTCTACCTGCAAGACAGAAGGGGTTTGTATGCTTGAATGCTGACCCTATTTCTGAGATGAAATACAAGTTCAGGAAAGAGCTAACTTTCATTTATTGATATAAAATATTAAAGCCCTTATTTTTAAGCATTAAAATTGAAACAGGATCACAGGATTCCAGGTAAGGTCATTTGAGGTTGATTTGTTTTAGAGAAAAATGTGGTAAAGAAATGCATCTTGAGATAGCCTGCTACCGTTATCAATTTTTTAATCATTAAAAACCAATGTTTTTGGGCCTTTTCTTGACATTTTTATAAGACTGTGGTCTTAGTTGATGAGTAGAATAAAAGTTACAAGTCGATGGATTCCAATGGATAAAATTATTCCAATGGATAGATTTTTCCAATGGATAAAAATTTTCGCAGAAACTGTGTATTATGAATGGGTTGAAAAGAGTTTCAACTATAAATTGCTAACACCATGAAAATAATTTAAACTTTTATAAGGTCACTTGGTGTCATTTTCTATCATGATTGAACCATTTCACCCCCAGTTCAGACTCTAACAGCCTTAAAAAATTTGGATAAAGCTGTATGTTTCTGCATGACAGTTCCAGGGTTTTTACTTTTTTTTTTTTTTCAAATCTTAGATATATTATTCCCTTAAATTTATACACATTATTATTAATAATGTATAAGTATACTATTAATCTTTAGGTAAACAATGCAAATTAGAGTAGATATGCAGCTCCCTGTCCCAAAATAAATTACTAATGTAGTTAAATTCAGGAAGGCTTGTTTGATTCATGGATGGATCCTGGAGATAGTGTTATACAAGCTTTTGTTCTTTTTACATTCCTTTGAAATTGACTTCTCTGCTATTCTTCAAACATTTAACAGAGCCAATATTTAAAAATACAGATAATGAGCAAAAGTCACCTGTAAAGGTTTCCTGATTCTTCTCACTGATTATGTCATGCCTTTTTTTTTTAAGGAGTTGAAATCAAATGCTGAATTTTAATACAGTTCAATTTAATGAGCACACGTAACATAAACACTATTGTTTCTCTGCTGGCTTTCTCCCATTTAATCTTTCATTAATACATGCAACAACATCTTGAATGGCCTTGCTGTGTCAGGAGCTATCCCAAACACTGATGAGACACAAATACATTAGGCTGTCAAGCTCTCTTTTTTTCAAACAGCTTATGATATAAACATGAAAGCAAACCAAACAAGCAAGTACTTTGCAGTGTAATATGTGATCATGAAATTTAAGGGTGCTGTGGAAGAACTTAGACAATATGACTGTTAAGGAACTTGAGAGGCTGACCAAAGAGGCATCTAGGTTGGCACTGGGATTTGAGGTAGTGAACGAGTGAGAAGAGTATTTCAGGTAAGAATATGAAAAAATCAAAAGCAGTTGTTGGGAAGAAATATAAAGATAGTTATGAATTGAATCTGGAGGTTTTGGAAGGAATGATGAAGACAAAAAGAGCCAGGGCTAGACAATAATTGTAATATACAGCAGGAAAGACTAAGAGAATATACAGGAGCTTAAGAGATTATGTCCTTTCATTCAGGTAACAGATACACACTTAGTGTCACTTGTTTTTCTGATACATGTACTACACATGAAATTTGAGTATTATATTGAGATTGAGAAAATACCCATCAATTTATCATTCTAGATGGCCAGGTGGAAAGGATTTCTTTCAGGAGTCTGGTTCTAGGTTGATCCTTGAAACTAAAACTTAAATTTAGGGACACCTGGGTGGCTCAGTCAGTTAAGCATCTGACTTTGGCTCAGGTTATGATCCTACACTTCATGAGTTCATGCCCTGTATCAGACTCTGTGCTGACAGCTTGGAGCCTGGAGCCTGCTTCAGATTCTGTGTCTCGCTCTTTATCTCTGTCCTTCCTCTGCTTGTGTTCTGTCTCTCTCTCAAAAGTAAATAAACATTTAAGTATAAAATTTTTTAAAAAATTAAAGTTATATTTAAAGCTGCAATATTTAGGGGCGCCTGGGTGGCTTAGTCGGTTAAGCGTCCGACTTTCGCTTAGGTCATGATCTCGCGGTTCGTGGGTTCGAGCCCCGCGTCGGGCTCTGTGCTGACTGCCAGCTCAGAGCCTGGAGCCTATTTCAGTCCGTGACTCTCTCTCTCTGACCCTCCCCTGCTCACGCTGTCTCTCTCTCTCTCTCTCTCTCCTAAAAGTAAATAAAACATTAAAAAAAAATAAAGCTGCAATATTTAGAGATGCAAAGTGAGAAAGATGGAAACAATACCATAAAAATTTTTTTAAAAAGATAATCATGCTAATATCCAGATCAATAAGTTTTATTTTCAGAATTTTGTGATATTTTTCTTCTGCAAATAAAAGGACGATTAGAAAAGGGGTCTATTTTTATCTCCTGGATTCTACTAAATTTCTCCATGGATCTTATGCTAGTCCTGTTTTCATAGATACATGCATAATTAAATATATGATATATCATATATATAATTATATGTATGATGTATACTTCTATATGATATATATTCTATAATATATACATAATATGTATTATCTATAAAATTAATCATGAAGGATGTGCAGCATTTCATAGAGATAATAGGCTTCAGGAAGAGAAAATTGTCATTTGAATTAGCTGATAGAAAATAAAAATTATCGAAAGTACTTAATTATGTTTTAAATAATAAAATAGTACAATTTTAAACTTCTGTTGTCCTAGGAACTATGACCTACACTTTTTGAAATTTCTTACAGTGAATATTCATTGTTAGTGACAATCCAGTGTACACATTCAGAAGGCTGTCTTTATGGAATTTTTAGAGTTCCTTCATTTTATAACTTAGCGCTATCCATTAGGGTTATTGTCAGGCTTCTTTGTTTTTACCTAAGGCTGCTTCTAACGTCTGTTTTCAAGACTACTGGAATTAGACAATTAACAACATTAGTATAGTTGATGGTCTTGTCTGTAAGAATGGTAATAGGTTTTAGAAGATTAATAGCATGAGTAGAATTTTATAATGGAACATCTGCAGAATAACCATTAAGCATATTTGTCATAGTAATTTTATTTGTGACTCCTATAACAGAATGCTCAGTAACCAGCTAATATTTTGTACTGACCAAATACATATTTGAAAACCTGGTTTTCATATGAATCTGTGCCATAAAATGAGGGCATTTGGGTTATGAATAATTTAAGCAAAACATAATTGACTATTATAATAGCAACATTACTATTTCAATTCACCTGTATTGTGCCTTGAATTGAATATTTAACAGAAACCAATAAACTTAACTAGCTAATTAATACTAATCAGCATGAAAATTGCATAAACATATTAATTATATTAACTGAACCAGTATTTTAATGTTTTCTGATAATTTTAAGAAAGGAAATATACATTCCAGGTGGATTATATTTTTGTTTCAGTTTAAAGGTATAGATAATAGCCACATTAACTATAAAGATATAGGCAGCTCATATGATCCCTTCAAGCTAATGGGATACAATAATACATGGTACCAGACTACACAGGGTAGAGAAGCATGTATTTCTGCATCCCAAGTAATCTCTGATGAATACATTCCATGTGTCCATCTCCAAATAAAAGATCTGCCTTCACTTGAATCATTTTTTTTTTCCCATTTCAGTTCCATAGTAGAAGCTATTTTAAACCAGTAGAGGAAATGGCTCCAAGAGTATAGAAGGCCTGAAAAATGAATGCAAATTCTTATCCTTGACTCCAGTTTGGGCTTGGATTCATATTTGTTGCTTCTCCAGAGGGAATGTATACCACTTGTCAACTTCTTAATGTTCCTAATGAAATCACAAAATATATTATTTAGAAGGATATGTTTGAGCTGGGTCAGGCTCTGCAATGGTAGCTTCAGAATCATGAAACTTCAGTGAGTTTGTGGGGTTATGAGGAGTTCAGGGTGGTCAGGTGATTCTGTGAATGGCATGTTAAAGAGAAGATGATGGCATGGTAAAATTCTATGATAGAGAGGTGGGCTCAGTTTAGATTATGCACATGGCTGTTGGCGACATTAATGGGATTTGATATTAACTGAGAGGTAATGAGAATGCTTATAAGGTAGGGTACTAGCCATTCTGGTGGCTTTACAAAAAATGATTTGACCAGAAAAGGATTAGTAACCCAGAAAAACAAAAAACAAAAAAACAAAACAAAACAAAAAACTAGGAGGCTGATAACCACAGTAAGACTATAAGTGGAAGATGATGAAGCCCTAGGAAGGCAATAAATAGGGATTAAGAGATTCTAACTAAAGCTCTTACTGAGGTAGATTGGACAAGATTTGATGATGGACAGTAGAAAATAACAGTGAGGAATGGAAAATCTAACATGCTGTTCAGTTTTACCAATACAGGCAACAGTAGAATAGTTACTCTATTAGTATTGCCAAAATTATAAACTAAAGAAAAAAGCCCGAGAGAGAAGTAAATTTGGTTTTAGGTTTCAGTTTGAGGTCCCTGTATAGAATATTTAAGTGTATAGAAACAGTTAGTCCCATACGGCAATTAAATTTGAGTTCGATGTGCGGATCTTGAGATAATTACCACCACCATGGGAATGAATAATGCCTTCCAGGGAGAACTAAGAGTGAAAAACAAAAGAGGGGAAATTTCCTCTTAAAAGGATGGGTGTAGGTGGAGGAACAGAAGGAGAGACCATTGCAGAAATGAAATAAAGGTGAAAAAAACAACTTTGAAGACAACATAGAATACAAAAAAGAATTTTATAAATAGTGTAAGTCAATATCTCCAGACTGTTAAGTCCTGTAGGATAATTAAATAAAAGATATTTTTGCCTTTGGCTACAGTAATTAGCAAGCAATCAGTGACATTATAAGGACATTTTTAGTAAAGCAGTGATGACAGTCATTCAGTATTTATCTGACTAATGGCTTTTAACTGCTTTTGTGTCAAAAAATAAATTTATTTTTCAAATAGCCACTATTTTGTTTTCAAAGCAGATACATGGCTCAAATAAACTGAGATGGTTGGGATAGTTTAGTTAGACACTTGAATAAGGGGATAGTTTAGTTAGACACTTGAATAAGTGTTACCCTACAAAGAACTTTGTTTTGTTTAAGTTTACCTATTGCCATTCTAGGCCAACACAAATCATTTACATAATAACTCAGCCTTATGTATATGATAGCTGACCTGATATTTATAGAATGGGGATGACAGGCGGTATAAATTGGACATTCCCCATATCCCTGTAATACGGCAGAGCCAATTAGTTTGTATGCACATCACGTTGCCTTTTAACCTTACAAAATTTTTTAACACCTTTATCAGACTAACAGATGAGTATACTATCTAAGCTACAAACAAGACTTTAGAACCGAAACACAGAATGTCATGGGGTAAAAGGAACCTTTTTACAACTTATTGTAATTTTACAATAATTTTGTAATTTACAATATTTGTAATTTACAATAATTACAACAATATTTCCAAATATTAGGCCTTGAATGTTTAATTTATTTGATCAAGGGAACATATTTATTAAGGGAGAATTAGACCTAGAGCCCACTTTACTATCCTTCAAATATTCTTATTCCTTTTAAAGAAAAGATGCAAATGTTCTTGTTCCAATCAGATGTTTAATGCAAACTATTTTCTTTTAGTCATTTGCACAAATATGCAGTATTTGTTTGAAAAAATGCTTAAAAGTTTAAATAAAAAGGGAGTGCCTGGGTGGTTCCGTTGATTCAGTGTCAGACTTCGGCTTGGGTCACGATCCCGTGGTGTGGGTTCAAGCTCCGTATTGGGCTCTGGTGCTGAGAGCTCAGAGCCTGGAGCCTGCTTCAGTTTCTATATCTTCCTCTCTCTCTGCCCCTCCCCCATGCTTGCTCACTCTCTTTTTCTCAGAAATATATAAACATTAAAATTTTTATTTGAAAAATTAAAAAATGTTTAAAAGTATGTATTCTTTTACTCAATGTACTTTCAGCTCTAATAACTGCTCTAATAGCAAGGTATTTTTAAGGCAACTTTAGATCAAATTATTTCTTTTACTCAATGTACTTCCAGCTTTACTAAGTGCTCTCATAGCAAGGTGATTTTAGAACAAATTTAGATCAAATAATAGTCAGTAATGAAAGGTTATTATTGCATAACATTTACTAAAACTGGAATTGGAGACATTGACTTAGCTCTGTTACATTAAGCCTTCAAGCATACAGAGATGGAAAAAACATCCAAAAACTTTACAGTGCAGAAAACGTAACACAAGATTTCCCTAGAGTGCAATTCTTAAGTCATGTGCTTCCAAGAATAGCAAGAAGACTATATAGTCTATCCAGTGTCTCTTCTAACCACTTTCCTGTTGTGAACTCAGAGTATTTGAGTGATTTGAAGAGAAAATTAATGCAGCTCAATTATGTCTTAATACATGTTCTAGTGAAATAGAACTGACAAATTAACCAAGAGACTGGCCATAGTATATCATGTCCTAACCAAAGAATGTCCTCATGTCATCCCTGACCCATTGTAGCCATGGACGGTCTCCCCCGTGGTCATGAATCTTTGAAGTTAGAATTCTTCCTCACCAATGTTATACGTGCTGCATGGTACCTCAGTCTGACCAGCAATGATATCATAAACAAAAGAGGGAAGGAGGCCAGCATCATCTAAAAATCCATCTGCCAGCTCCGTTATCATAAGCATGACAGCAGGAATTGGGTGTTGTCAAACATGTTGCACTACTGATCAAAGCCATGTGTCTCAGAAATGGAGTTTGGCTTTCCTAAGAGACTCCTGGCTTGTTGAGCAGCAAGGATGTCAATGAATGTAGAGCAAATGGCTGAAGATCCCCACTTCTTCACATGTTTTCAGGTGCCTATAGGAACACTTTTCAGAGCCTTTGTCCTAATAGACATGAGCCTAAAGTGTTACTTATGGCTTTGTTATGTCCTTTACATAGAGACATCAGAGCAAGATGGTCCCTGGCCTTGGGCCAGAACCATATCTGTCTCTACCAGTCCACCAATTCTGAAAGATGGTTTCATCTTCCTCCCAAAAGACCAGACACCACACCCAAAGGGTTTAGTGGCATTTTAATAAAACAACTTAAATCACAAAATGACTTGTTAGAAACTTGTATGCCAGAAGCATGTTTCACACATATGTAACTATAGATCAAGAAATTCTCAGCAAAACTAGCATCTTCTTCACAGTGATTATCCAATCCTAAAAATAAAGAAAAACATTTAAAAATGAGAAATTAGTAGTGGACAAGGCTCCAGAGCCTTTCTCATCCCAGATCTAAGGACATACAAAAACCCACATGTAAGAAGGATGGAACAGCAGCCATCTTCCATCAGCAGGGTTTGTGAACAGAACCTATTCAGTATCTATGCAAGCACAAGCCTCTACCTACTCCAGTCAGGACCTCATTGTGCCCTGTTGACTACCTTTTCAAATCACTTTCTCTGATTCACAGCTTTGTTTCCTAATCTCAATCTTTTTCTCCTCTGATTTGCTTCATGTAAATTACTAATAAAGCAATTGACTTTTGTTTCCCAACCCATACCTCAATCTGCATTTATGATTAAACAAAATACTTTGAAACATGCTAAAATACACTTATGAATAACCTGCATTGAAAAATTAAGGTTATTTAAACACAATGCTTCAAAACTTAAACTGAAATGCATCCCTAACACTGCTTATTTGGAATTGTGTGTGTGATTTTACAAATGCAGAGAAAATAGTTATTGTAAATGTTTCCTTAAGTTTAATTTATTACTGATGTATTTCCTTCTTTCTACCTCTGTTACCTCCTTTCTCTTTTATTCTTCCTTATCCTTTCTTCTTTTCCTTTCATTTTGGCATGAGTTTTATTTTTAACTTTTAGGAGTTTTTTTTATTTTTTAATGTTTATTTTTTAGAGAGAGAGAGAGCAAGAGAGAAAGAGCATAAGCAGGCGAGAGGCAGAGAGAAAAGGAGACATAGAATCTGAAGCAGGCTCCAGGCTCTGAGCTGTCAGCACAGAGCATGACACAGGGCTTGAACCCACGGACCATGAGATCATAACCTGAGCCTAAATCAGACGGTCAACCGACTGAGCCACCCAGGCACCTCTCTTTTAGGAATTTTTAGTATAAAGTTAAATTTTATAATTTGGAAGAAAATGAAATGATATAGTGCTATTGTTAGTATTAGTGATAAAATCAGTACTAACAATAACAGCATCAACTTCATATTCATCTTCATCATCATCACCATAGTTTTTACATTAACTAATGCAAATATTGGCAGATTTTAAATGCCAGCATTATGTTCCCCCAAATATGTAGTGAAATTCATTTATTTAACTTCTGAAAATGACATCATAGAGAAAGATATCATAGAATGCCATAAAAGACATACAATGGCACAATATAATACACAATGCAATGGCACAAATTTGGGATAGATACATATCCTTAAACAAAAATACACTCAATATTGTGTTAGATTTTAGAATATTAGGGGATTCAATATAATTTACTTTTGCAGGTATTTCATTTGAAATGGTTCTGCTTCTTTAGCTTGGAAGAAATTGACTAGAAATATGGATTGGCCTGATTCTTTACTGGAAATATAGCATATATAAGTTTAAAGTTATACAGACTTAAAGTCATACATCTACTGATAGTTTAAAATTAGAATACAAGATACATTCAAAGTATCAACTTGTGTGTAACTATTTTCTGTGAATTTCATATTCACTTTCAATATACCATAGAAAGTGCTCACATAGTAATAAATACAGTCAGAGTCTAAATAAAAGGGTCAAATAGTCTGACGTAAAATAAGGGAATTAATACCCTAACCTCAAATGGTTCTGTTTTGAAAATATATCTTGATAGATGGGACATATTCAAAATGTAGGAAATAGGTATGGTGAAATAGAGGAAATACACTCAACAGAATTTGATAAACACAAAAGAATCAGAAAAAATGACTTTATCTGCTTGAAGATTGAAACCTCTTCTAGAAACATCTATATATCAATCTAACAGATTAGTGGGAGATTTAATTATAAAGTGTCCTTTAAAAATAATGATACATGGGGTGATACTAGGGGTGGTTCAATCGGTTGAGCCAATTTTATTATTAATGTATTGAAATCCAACATATGTCTCTAAATTGAAATTGCCCCCTATGATCTTACTAAATTTATGTCTCAGTTCTAGTAGTTTTTTAATGGAGTCTGTAGGGTCATCTGCAGATAGTGAAAGACTCACATTTTCCTTACCAATATGGATAGCTCTTATTTCTTTTTCTTGTTTGCTTGCTGTGACTAAAACTTCCAGTACTATCTTAAATAAAAGTGGTATAAGTGCACATCCTTGCCTTGTTTCTGATATTAGGGAAAAACCTCTCAGTTTTTCATTATTGAGTATGATATTACCTGTGTTTTTTAATATATGGCCTTTATTATGTTGAGATACATTCCCTCTAAATATTTTTATTGAGGATTTTTATCATGAACGATGTTGTACTTTATCAAATGCTTTTTCTGCATCTCTTGAAATGATCATATATTTTTTATCCTTTCCCTTATTCATGTGATGTATCATGATTGATTTGGGAATATTGAAAAACCCTTTCATCCCAGGAATAAATCCCACTAGATTGTGGTGAAAGATTTTAATGTATTAATGGATTTGGTTTGCTAATATTTTGTTGAGAATATTTTCATCTATGTCATCAAAGATATTGTCCTGTAGTTCTCTTTTCATGTTGTATCTTTACCTGGTTTTGATTACTTTATCAGAATAATGTTGCCATTGAAGTATGAATATGGAAGCTTTCCTTCCTCATCTATATTTTTGGGATAGTTTGAGAATAGTTACTAACTCTTCTTTAAGTGTTGGTAGGATCCAACTGTGAAGCCATCTGGTCCTAGACTTTTGTTTGTTGGGAGTTTTTTGATGATTGATTCAATTTCATTGCTGGTAATTGATTTGTTCAAATTTTCTATTTCTTCCTGATTCATTTTTGAAAGGTTATATGTTTCGAGGAATTTGTCTATTTCTTCTAGGTTGTCCAATTTGTTGGCATATAATTTTTCTTAATATTTTCATAATCCTTGATATTTGTGTGGTGTGGGTTATTTTTCCTCTGTAATTTATGATTTTGTTTATTTGAGTTCTCTCTTCTCTTTTCTTTATATCCCTTGATGAGTTCATCTAAAGTTTATCATTTTTTTGCTGATCTTTTCAAACCAAGCTCCTGGTTTCATTGATCTATTCTTTGTTTTTTTAGTTCTTGTTTTGTTATGATCTTTATTATATCCTTTCTTCTAGTGGTTTGGGATTTTGTTTGCTCTTTTTCAAGCTCCTTTAGATATAAAGTTAGGTTGTTTAATTGAGATTTTTTTCACTTCTTGACATGGGCTTGTATTGCTATAAACTTAAGATTTGAAACATTTTTTTTCACCTGTCTCCAGTATTTTTTTTTAATTTCTTCTTTGATTTTTTGATTGACCCATTCAGTTTTTGGTAACATGTTTTTAACCTCCTGGTATTTGTTATCTTTCCAGGTTTTCTCTGTGATTGATTTCTAATTTCATAGTGTTGTGGTTGAAAAAAAATGCATGGTGTGACTTTGGTCTTTTTGAATTTCTTTAAACTAATTTTGTAGCCTACTATGTGATCTATTCTGGAGAATGTTTTACATGCACTTGAGAAGAATCCACATTCCTTTGATTCAGGATGGATGTTGTGAATATATCTGTTAGATCCATCTGGACCAATTTGTCATTCAAAGCCACTGTTTCCTTTTGATTTTCTGTTTGGTTGATCTATCCATTGATGTAAGTGACGTGTTAAAGTCCCCTACTATTATTGTGCTGCTCTCAACTACTCCGTTACATTTGTTATTATTTTTTTTATGTATTTGGGTACTACCATGTTGAGTACATAAGTATTTACAGTTATAATTATCATCTTGGTGGGTTTTTTCCTTTTTATGATTATATAGTGTCCTTCTTTGTCTCTTGTTAAAGATTTTGTTTTATTTATTTTTTAAATGTTTATTTTCAGGGAGAGGAGAGGAGAGGAGAGGAGAGGAGAGGAGAGGAGAGAGAGAGACTGAGGCTGAGATTTCAATCTGCATTTCACTTTAGGTATGAAATGAGCCTAAATGGCAGCATATAGATGGGTCTTGTTTTTTTATCCATTCTGTCACCATATGTCTTTTGAATAGGGCATTTAGTCTATTTACATTCAGGGTAATTATTGACAGATATGTACTCATTGCCATTTTGTTACTTGTTTTACTGTTGTTTTTTTGTAGCTCTTCTCTGTTTCTTTCTTTTTCTCTCTTCTCTCAGTTTGTTGGCTTTAGTGACATACTTGCATTCCTTTCTATCTTTTTTTGTATCTGCTACTGATTTAAAGTTTGAATAATAAGTTTGAATACATTTTTTTCTCCTATGTCCCCTACTCAACATTCTATGTATATGGTGTATACTTCCTTTTATTTTGTGAATCCTTTAACACACACACACACACACACACACACACACACACACACACACACACACTGCTTTTGTGTTTCCTACCTTTCTTACTCCTACTTATGTTTTTTTCTATACACACACGGAGTCCCCTTAATGTTTCTCATATGATTGATTTAGTCATCATTAATTTTTGTTTGTCTGGGAAACTTTCTCCTATGAACGATAGAATGCTGAATAAGTATTCTTGATTGTGGGTTTTCTTTTTTTCCTTCAGTACTTTGAAAATATCATGCCATTCCCTACTGTCCTGCAAGGTTTCTGCTGAAAAATCAGCTTTTAGCCTTATGAGGTTTCCTTTGTATATAACTGTTTTCTTTACTTTGGCTGTTTTTAAATTCTCTCTTTATGACTACTTTGGTCTCTTTAATTTGTGCTTTCGTGTAACCCCTCCGAGTTGATTTTGTGAGGAATTTCTGTTACTCTTAGGACCTGGTGTCTATTTCCTTCCCCAGATTGGAAAAATTTTCAGTTATTATGTCTTCAAATTCGATTTCTGCCTTCTTTTTCATCTCTTCTTCTGTGATCCTTGTAATGTGATTTTTATTATACTAGATGGTGTCACTGAGTTCCCTAAGTATTTTTTCATTTATTATTATTACTTTTATCTCTCCTGTTCATCCTGATTGCTTTCCATGACTCTGTCTTCCAGGTAACTGGTCCATTCTTCTGCTTCCTCTAGTCCATCATTTTTTCCATCCTGTATATTTTTAATTTCATTTATTGAGTTCTTCATCTCTGTTTTTTTTGTTCCTTTTTCTGTATCTTTGTTGATGATCTTACTGAGGTCCTCCATTCTTTTCTCAAGTCCAAGTGAGTAAGATCATTATTTTAAATTATCTATCATGCATGTTACTTATCTGTGATTTGCTTAGGTTTCTTGCTATGATTTTTGTCCTATTCTTTCATTTGGAACATATTCCTGTGTCTACTCATTTTTTTTCTAACTCTCTGCGTCTGTTTCTATGTGTTATGAAAGTCAGCTGTATCTCCTCCTCTTGGATGTAGTGAACTTATGAAGAAGTGGTCCTTTAGTGCTTTGCCTTGCAATGTTTCTCTTGTTCATCAGAATCTGACACTTCAGGAATGTCTCCTATGTGTGTTGCATGCACTCTGATGTTGTAACAAGATATTTTGCTTTTAGTCCAATCATTTGCAATTGTTCTCTTTGTCTCTTTGGTCTATCCATTGTTGTTGCTGGACCATTTTGGGACTGTCTTGGGATTATATTGAGTCAGACCAAGTATTTCCCAGAGGAGCAGTAGCACCAAACTACAGGAGAATATGAAGTCAGGGTGAATGGTACCAACAAGGTCCTCACTTGTGGAAGGAGACCTGTAGCTTCTGGGGCCTGAGGTAGGTTGCTTTTGGAGGGTGAAGGGGTAAAACCACTGGAGACTGTGGTGGGGATAATATACAGTGTTAGCAAGCTTTTAGCTTTTAGACCAGCAAGCATTTAGATCAGTTAGCAAGACCCTGGTCTTCTTTGGTATGTGACCTGGAGTTAAGGACTGGTTGGAGGCAGTGTGTCCACAGGGGAATACAAGAGTGGGGCACACTATTAGCAAGTTAGGTAGCCAATGTTGTCACTGTGCTGGTTCCTGCAAGTGTCCATGTGTCTGGGCTTGGGAGTGGTAGACAGAAGTGATGCCTGCCAGCTCCTTTGGTCCTAAAGAAATGCCCAGTGATCCTTGTATCTTTAGCCAATGCTCTGAGATTAGTAAACAAATCTCCCTCCCATATACCCCAGGGGTTTTTCAAATTGCTATCTCTGTGCTGTATATATACAGGGCTGTTTTTTTTGGAGATAGCACAAGTGAATTTCCAATTACCCTCCCTGGTGTGATAGTCTATTTCTCTCCCTTCTCTGTGTCCATAGGGTCTTTTTCTTCCACAGACAGTCCAGCAAATTTGCTTAGCTTCTCACCTTGTCTCCACCTTTCCTACCTTTTTTGATGTCTCCTTATCTCTACGTGTAGCTGGGGAGAGTTTGTTCTTTGAGATTTCAGGTCATTTTCTGGGTTATTTACACTGATGTTGCTCTTAGGTGTATCCATGGGGGGAGGTGAGCTTAGGGTCCTTCAACTCCACCATCTTCCCTGGAAATCTGTAAACAGTTTATTTTGATGAACTCAAACCTCTATTAATACCTTGGGCCAAAATCTAACCAATGTTAGACTTTCACAAGAAAAAAAAAGAAACAGGCTATCCTATTACATATTAAACATTTAAAAGAAAAATTTTATCAAAACTATACAAATAGCATCATTAGAACATTTATTCTGGTCTCCTGGGGAGGCTAGCAAACATCTTTTTAGCATCAATTTGGAAGACCTAATTCCCTGTCTGGTCATTAGCTTTTACCTGCCAAATTGTAGACATCAGCGTTCCATGAGAAAAACACTTGAGTTTCAGATATTTGAAGAGTTAGTGTTTTTGAGTGCCACTAAAATATATGACGTCAGGTGTCAGTTTATATTTATAAGTAAAAATGAAAATATAGTATCTATGACAAAATGATGACCAGCCTTAAAGTTATATCCTAAAGAAAGTAGCATAGGGCTTATGACTGCATGCACAGGAGTTTATTATTCTCTATGAATAAGTTAATCTTTTTGGTTCTTTTAGTTACTCTTTGGTAGGGTAAATAATTATTTCAATATTACCATTTACTTACAGTATTTAAAGACTATGAATTTCACTAGCCTCTCATATATGAGTTTAACGAACACAAATATATTTCAATATTCAATTCAATTATTAGGCATTCTTCCTAAATTACTTTGTTTTCTAGAAATGGAGATCCCAGTTTTGCCTTCCAGTAAGAGACTGCGCAATGATAGTATCCCCCTTCCCTCTGGTTCACATGAATATTTTTCTGGGTATGTTCCTTGATTCAGAAATCTAGGAACCAAAAAGATAATCTCTCCTACCTCCATATAATGTATCATAATAACAGAGAATATTCTGATCAAAAATTCTCTTTAGTTTCCTTTAAATGACATGATTTACAAGCCATTTTTATTTTCTTCCATGACATTGAATTTTAATGACTTAAAACCAGTTGTTTTTCAGAATGCCCTCTATATCAGCATGCTTGATTGTTTTCTCACAGTAAGATTCAAGTTAAACATTTTGGGAAGGGAAAAAAATATCGGTGATGACTAAATAAGTTGGATTATAAATGATAGATGATCATTCACAGATGATAAATGAAGAGTCTTAGGTTGCTAACCATTGTATGCATTTGCTTTTTGTGTCACATGCTCAGAACTGGAATAAGAAATATTTGAAATATTTAGTAAGCAGATTTATGATCCTTCTTCCTCTAGCTCCTGTGCCCACCCAAGCTCTCATCCACTGGCTATTCCAAGAAACACCAATCTAGGTACTTCTGTGAAGATACTTTGCATATAGAGATGAGATTATGAAATGACCTTAAAAATAAGTTTATCCTAAATTAGTATCCTGACTATCATAAATTATTCAGGAAGACCCAATTACACAGACCTTTAAAAGGAGAGTAGTGTTAAAAGATGTGTCAAAAGAGGGAGCAAGATGAGAGATGAGGCTGAGGAAATTTTGGACGTGAAACTTGAGAAAAACTAGACTTGTCAGTGCCAAGTTTGAAGATGGAGAGGCAGGGGCATGGACAAGGAAAGAACAGACCTCTTTAAGCTGAGAATGACCCCCAGTGACAGCAAGCAGGGTAACAGGGAGCATAGTCCCACAACCTCTAGGAAATGAGTTCTGCCAACTACTTGAATGAGCTTAGAATGGGATTTATTAGCAGAGCCCTCAGAAAGGTAGAAGTTTTCCAGCCCTAGATTTCACCCTTATAAAACTCTAAACTAAAGACTCAGCTGTGCCACACTGTATTTGGACTTTTGATCTATAGAACTCTGACAATGAGTGTGCTTCTTTTTAAATTACTAATTTTGTGTTATTTTTTAAAGAAGTGATTGAAAACCAGTACGATATAGGACATGATTGTGGTTTCCTCAACAGGGCATTTTAGTAGCACTTATTCTAGAAGATAGTGAAGATGGAACATGTGTCCTGTGATTCTGAGTCACTTCCAATAAGAGATGGTTTTATTTGTTTGTATAGATAGCATCTCCTTCACCATCAGCTGACTTGAAGTCAGACACACCAAGAGATACTTAAGAAGTGTATTTTGAGCATATCAAATTACGTTACAATTAAACTAATGTATGTCAGGATCTAAAGGTCTATAGAATTGAGCATCTGTAGCATAGTTGTTTTCTGAGTCTTATTTAGCAAACACTGTCACCCATTCTTTTGAGCTTTGTTATTTCTTTTTCTAAGGAAAATTTTATTGCTTGTGTTTATTTGTACATTTACAGGAAGACAATTATAAAGGACTGTCTTAGACTTCAAGAATAATCCTTTTCATGGATTTTGTTGTCAGTATTTTATATTTTAATGAACTCCTGGGTTACAATAAAAACTGGCCATTTACTTATTCGTTCATTCATTAAAGAAATGTGCATTGCGTGCCTTCTTTTTCCAGGCACTGTTCCCATTAATACTTTGGGAAAATGCAGTTGGTAAACTGATTTCCCATGGTGAATATGAAAACTAAGAGCTTACCGTATTAAGGGTTAGCAATGATGTGCTTCCTACATCCTGTGCAACACTCCCAAGTTGGGATAACCAGTCAGTTTTCTTAAGGTTAGTATTTGTTAAAAGGGTATATCCTGGATTGTTATGGGCTTCTTCTTCCCACTTAGCTATCACTCTGCATTCAAATATGAGAAGTCCATTTAATACCCCAGGGTTTTCCAGGGCTATTATAAATAAACATCAGCCTTCCCTGTGCCCATATCTCCTGCTGTTATGAGCTCACTAATTTCTCTGTGTCATTCTCTAGAATTTATGAGTACCCATGTGTAAACATGGGTTATTATATATACATATACTTTCTAGTCCTGTCTATTGGGAGAGCCTAGCAGCAGTGACAGCACAGTGACAATGAACACAATCTGCATTCTAAATTTGCTTTCTAATAAAAAGCACTAGCACTCCTTGCAGAATTGACTGATTCTAGGGCTTGAATAGGAAATATGCAAGAGGACCCACCTGAAAACTTTGGCTCATACTTCTAGTGAAATGGAGAGCAATTGAAGGAATTTGAACAAATCAACAAAATCTGATTTATGCTTGAAAAAAAATTCACTCTGGCTACTCTGTTGGAAATAGACTCCAATAGTTAAAAGCAGGATCAAGGACATCTGGTAGGAGACCAGTATATTAATCTACATGACAGAAGATTGTAGAAATAGTGAGAAGTGGTCAGATTTTCACTTCAGATGCATTCACTGAAGATGAAGTCTAGGATATCCTGATTAATTAGAAGTAGAAATAGAACGTATATAAAAGGGTCATGTGTATATGCATGTGTGAGACAAAAAGGGAGGGAGAGAGAAATTTAATTCCAACCCACAATTTCCAGAGACTTTTGCTCTGAGCTACTGAGTTTACATTTTCAAAAGGTGAGATTTGAGAGACAATAGGAGAAAAGAAAAGTGGTGGATAGAGGGGAAAAGTCAGGGAATTGGTTGTGTGTGTATGCTTATTTAAAGCTATCTATAGGCTTCTAAATAGAATTAGCCATTGACAATGAGTGTATAGCTAAGGGTAGAAAACTAAGCTAAAGATACAGATCTGGTAGGGACTGTACCAGTACAGTACTCAGTGCATCAGTGCATTGCCTGTATTGAACTAGGAAACTGGGTCAGAGCATCAAGTGAGTGAGCATACATAGGAATAAAAAGGTCCCAGGCTTAACCTTGGCATGCTACTACATTCACTACATTTTATGTCTTTAGTTCTAAATACAATTTGATCTAAAATACTGTTTTTGCTAACTTGAATTTTAACAATGATTATCCCTGCTCTAAAAAAATCATGACTTAGCCGGGAGATTTTGGGCCCTATGAGGATGCCAGTGGTGTTAGCTGTTTTTGAGCAAAGACTTTTTAATCACCATTCCTGAACTTTCTAAAACTACTAAAAATTGTCCAATAATTATAAATTTGTCACTACAGTGTATACAGGGGTTAGAGCACATATTTTTATAACTTTAAATATTCCATTTGGCCTATAAATCCATACATATTTTTGCATTTTATTTCATGACAAATCTTCGTTTGTCTCAATGTGAAAAACTCCCCAGATAGTCTAGCAAAATTGACTCTTCATGAATATGCAACAAGTTTATGCTACTATAAGTTAATCTCTCAAATAGTTCTCAAACCCTAGAACTGGTGTAGTTCATTTCCAAATTAGGTGATATAAGTAGCCTTATGGCTTTTTAGAGTAATTCATAGGCTTTGGAACCAGAAAGTTTTGAATCACACTCTCTATTACTCACCTTGGGTACATTTTGCAACACCTTTAAATGTCAATTTCCTGATCTATAAATTGTAGTTGGTAGTAATACTGATAAGGATACTATTAGAGTGACTAGAGAAAATGTGTTTATAATGCTTAGAAGAATAAGGAATAGCTAGCTGTTGTTATCACATGGAGCTAATACCGTCTCTAATACTACTGCACTGACGTCATAAATGTATGAAATTCATCTGCTCCTTTTAAAAATTACCTGGCACATAGAACGTACATCATGTGTGGCTCCTATTCTGATTATTATTAGCTTTTCATTTCAAAGTCAAGAGAAGAAGCCACTTACCTCTAAAAATCCTAGGTAAAACAATTTTAAGAAACTCTTATACTATTATTTCATGTGTACTTTTATTTCCAGGGATTATAAACAATTTCTAAAACTTCCCCTTCTTTTATGAAATGTTTGGATAACAAATATCAAACTTTTTAAATGTTTGTTTATTTGAGAGGGGGGTAGAGAGAGAGAGACAGAGAGACAGAGAGACAGAGAGAGAGAGAAAGAGAGAGAGGAGAGAGAGCATACGTGTGTGAGCAAGGGAGGGGCAGAGCTAGAGGGAATCTCAAGCAGGCTCCACACTCACAGCACAGAGCCAGAGGTGGGGCTCGATCTCACAAACATGACCTAAGCCAAAGTCAAGAGTCTGGCTCTTAACTGCCTGAACCATCCAGGTGTCCAACAAATATCAATCTTCTTAAAAATAATAAATGTTTTCTATTAGGGAATTCTTTATTTTTTAATTAACTTTCTTATACTTAGTAATTTACAGACAATTAGAACTGTAATAGAAATATTTTACATATGTATTAATAATTTAGTATTCCTAGAATGGTTACAATTTCTTTAGTTCATTTCATTCTTCAAAATTTGATATGTGTTTCTCTGAAAACAAAAATTGGATGTAGTTATGAAATAGGACAACTGATTTGAATTTCTGGCAGACAAATTCACAGATTCATGTCTAAAATGCTACTTTGCAAAATTTACCATTCTACCTGTAGCTGAGATCATCTTTTTCTAAGTGTTTTTATTTTCCTTTAATTTTTTTCCTCTTCCTGGTGTATGTCTCAAGTTTTGAGTATAAGACTAGCACACAGGGACTATTTCAAATTCATAAAATCTATATAGAAAAACAATTTAGCATTTTAGGCATATTTTGCTGCACTGACAGATATCCATAAATTAAGATGTGCTTATTTTTCTGCTTAGCACTGTAACCATCTGCTTAAAAACTGTTGATTAGACATGATATTGCAGGTCCTTCATTAAATGAGACACCCGAGTTTCATTTTGGGCTCCAATGAACAATTCCGAATGCCATTCAAAGTGACAGTTCAGGTCTGCTCTTTTTTCCCTCACACACATTTGCAAAACTTTCATGTTTTTGAGATGATCTTCAGAGAGAAAACAATCTAAATGAGGTGGAGCTGACTGCTTGCAAGCTCTTACAATGCAGCAGCTGAATAGACAGCTTTCCACAGTCCTCTAACACATGCTCTGTCTGGTTTATAAACCACCAGATTGATTAACGGATCCCATGAAGTCCTAGTAGAATAAGAAACTGCAACTCCTGTGTGTAAATCAGGCCTTGACAAGCTGTAAATATGAGACATATGGTGTCTGCTTTATAGCACAGGCTTTGGAGTTCAGCAGAACAGGGACCATATCTTGGCCTCATTGCTTACAGTTTGACCTTGGGAATATTTATGTTCTGGGTCTCATTTTCTCCAATTGAAGAATAGAGATAATAAAAGCTATCCCACAAATTGTTTGACAGATTAAATAAGCTCGTATGTGTGTACAGTGTCTGATACTCATTAGCACCAATCAAAAATAACCATTTTATAAAATGTGTTGTCACTCCTGGGGCTGGCTTTGTGTTGTCACAAGTGATAAAGGTATTTAGCTTAGCAGCTCAACCCCATACAATGCCTGAGAAAATCAAAAACAAGCATGATTTTTTTTAAGGAAACACATCTTTGTTAGTGGGGGTCACATAGTTGTTGTCAAGTTATATACCTTAGAACCCACAATGTCTCTGACTTCACCTAGATCAGTGTCTCTGACTTCACAGCCAACTGTGCTGCTTTGGTACCTTGTCCCCATTCACAGAATGTGCCTAGGAACTTTTCTCAGATTTAGTTGTCCCTCATTCAGGACATGGATTCCAGTCCCCTTGAATAGAACCCTGACAGATGCCCAGACATAAATATCCCTCTTATTCTAGCAAACTATTTTTTAACCTTTTGACCCAACTCCTGGCTAAATTCTCATTTTCACTTGGGTCTATCCTAATAACCAATGTAATCATGCTCTAGAACTAGGATGTTCCTACCATTCTGGCATCCTGGGCAAGCTGGACAATACCCAAAAATATTGGAATGTTGTCTCTGCTCACATCTATGTTTTGATTAGTTCTCTAATTTATCTCTTTGCTTCTTGTTCTTAGCTCCTGCCCTTTGGCAATGAAAGATGTGCTTATAGCCTGAACATACCTGTGACAATCACTGTTTCCTCTCTGTCCATGGCAATGACCCCTTTCCCCTCACTACCCCGATCCTGGTTTTGTTTGGAAGCAGTATTCCCAACTTTGAGTGTGAACTATTCCAATACTCTTATATTAATCATAGTTCCTTTAATGAGTTATTGTTTTAGGTGCGGGCACATAACCCAGTTTTTACCAATAAGGTATAAGAGGAAGACAACTAGAAGACTTTGAGAGATTATTCTTCCTGATTAAAAAAAAAAAATTATATAAGGAGACACTAATCGTTTGTTCTCTCCACCACCCTTTACCATTTTGAATATTATCATGGAAGAGGGTCTAAAACCTGGATCTGAGGCACTAATCTTTCAAACATTAGGTGACAAACCTGGAGATGGAACACAAGGCAGTGATGGAACAGACCAAGCAGGCGAGAGCCTAGGTTATGGAAGACATCACTGATGTATAGAAAAGCAAAACACTGCCTAACTCTGCAGTTTCTGTTAGTATCATTTTACTAGACTCTTCACTTGATTTTCAGTTATATTTAGCCCAAATAGCCTAACTGGTTCAAATGATAAGCATAGTAATAACTGAGGGTTCTTTTTAAAATTGTATTAGCATTTAAGGGATCTAAACCTTATTTGCCGAAGGATCCACTAAATCATAAATGTCCTACTTTTTCAATGACAACTAAGCAAAAAAGAAGTCAGCTTGAGACTTTATTTTATTTTAATTTTCACTCGCTCCCTTTCTTTCCATAGGGAAGAACATTTATTAATTCAACAATCATTTATCATGTCCTCAATGTAACCAATAAGTGACCTTTAGGAGAGCAAATAATAGAAAAGGAAAGATGAAAACTGCTCATAAATAACTATAATACAGAGCAATATATCATGAATAACTGATGAAAAGTAAGATGTGGGTTTATTGAAAGTAGAAAGGTTACTTTCATTAAACTCTTTCTGAACCACATATCCTAAAGAAGGGACATTGCATCTTGAAATTATGTAAATAATGAAAGTTTTGAAGTAGGGCAGAAAATTTGAGTTTAGTTCACTGCTGCTTACGAGAGGAATGAGCCTACACCAATTTATTAAACACTGTTTTGAAGTTTACTTATTTGTAAGACGGTAACTCCCTTATTCAGGGAGTTGTTGGCAAGTTGAACTTGGCAAGTTGAACTCTGCATATGAAGCCCTGTAGGCATGGTTATTATTCCACATATTTTAATTATCGCATTCATCTTGGATGTACAGAATGGATGGTTTGGGATAAGAAGAGTCTTCTTTATCTTGTATTTGAATATTGCATTTTCAGGAATTTATTCAATTTTTTTCTTAAAACAACCCTAAAAGGTACGCTGTAGAGTTAGCTTCATCTATAATATCAGAAAAGGAGATTTAGGTGTTGTGTTGTTTTGCGAAAAGTAAACTAAATGGGAACCTACATTACCTGAACTCCAGTCTTAGCTCTATACAAACCTGGCCCATGACCACAGATCATTTTATGAGAGCCATATAACCTTTCATACCCACACAGAGAACACAATTGTTTATAAATTAGAGATATTCAACCAGACAAACTCTAATTCCCTCTATAACTCTTTGGCTGCTATAATGACATAGTCTTCAAGAACATAGAATCTGGGACTTGAACTCACATGCTTTCATTTCGAGTCCAATCTATCTTTTGGTGAAGTCCTGAATGGTAACTTAATTAAAAAGGATTTAGATCACTGCACGAAATGGTCCCACTTTTAGTGTCTCTAATACTCATTGATTATCCTTCTGCCATTTATAGTTTCAGATTAAAAGAATAATTTACTATCCTGTACGAAAGATTGACTAAGTTGATTAAATAAATTGATGAGGCTAAGAAAAAGGATTAGACATCCCATCAATGATGAGAACAACCGATGACCAGAACTTGTTTTAAAACACCATTCTCTAATGAAATAAATTGAAACTTCTTGGATGATTAGTTGGATTTAGGGTCTAAAAGGGAAAATATAAGATGAGTTTAGAGTACCTTTGTAGTGACAGAAGATAAGTACGTGTTTGAAAAACAAAAATGCAGGGACATGTGAAAGGGACCCAAGAGTAAAACTGCAAGAGCACCTAATGGACAAGGCTCAAACAATTTGAACACAATAAATAACATTTATTTTTAAGAGCATTTATATTAAACTGGATTATAATACAAAGAATAAAATAAAGATCCATAAATCCATATAATATAAATACATAAATGGATAAATACAGAAGGGATAAATCTTACATTTAGAAGTACTCCAAATAATTTATGTTGGCAATCCCCCTACAGTGGATTAGGCAGTGGAGCTAAATCCCACCCCCCAAACACACAGATACAAACACTCTGCTGGCATAGGATATATGCAGTGACTTTCTTCCAAAGACTAGAATATGTAAAGGTCCAGGGAGTGTGAGGATATAGTAGGGGCTGTGAATGACTTCATGGTAAAGGAACCTGCCAAACACTACCTGGGCTAGGTGATCAAGGTTTACATCAACAATGATAAATCATGTTGATATCACATATCCCTGATATAATGTGATCAGAAAGGCACTTCATCTCTATAATGCCTCTCCAAACACAAAAATCCAGTGTAACTAAAGGAAAAACATCACACAGATCTAAATCAAAGAACATTCTACAAACTACTTGAGTAGTACTTCTCAAAACTTTCGAGGTCATGCAACAGATGGAAAGACCGAGAAACATTTGCAGGCAGGAAGAGGCTAAAGAAACATAATGACTAAATGCAGTATGATTCCCTCTAAGGGATCCTGGAATAGAAAAAAAAGCATAAACGGACAAACTAGTGAGTGAAATAAAAACCCTTGAATTTAGTTAATAATGTGCCATTGTTGGTTAGTTTTGACAGTTGCTCCTTGGTAATATAAGCTGATAACAGTAGGGTAAACTAAGTGAGGAGTATATAGTAAATCTTTCTGTAAATCTTCATCTGTTTTAAAATTAAAAGTTTATGGGGCATCTGGGTGGATCAGTCAGTTAAGCATCTGACTCTTAATTTCATTTCAGGTCATGATCTCACGGTTTGGTTTGTGAAATGAAACCCCCTCCCCCCACTTTAGGCTCTGTGCTAACAGTGTGGAGGCTACTTGGCATTCTCTTTCTCCCTCTCTCTCTTTCACTGCCCCTGCCCTGCTTTCACTGACTCGTTCTCTCTCAAAATAAATAAACTAAAAAAAAAATAAAAGTTTATTAAAACGAAAGATTTGTAAGTCATCCTATTCATTTCTAATATTTTAATATTTAAGAATATGATACTGAGAAAGACTTCTATTGTATAACGTATGAAGAAACATGTCCTCTTTTTTCTATTATTTTTGTATCTGTTATTTTATCTATTGTCACTTTACTAACATAAGTATATTTGAAGGCCACCGATTTTTACACATGTAAAACAGCTACTGACTCCACCAAAAAGACAGATAAGCTGCTTATTTCTACAACTGGGCCTTGACATGCCCTCTGCTATTGCTTTGTTTTTTTTTTTTTAATATTTTTATTTATTTCTAGGAGAGAGAGAGAGAGAGAGACAGCGTGAGCAGGGGAGGGTCAGAGAGAGGGGGAGACACAGACTCCGAAATAGGCTTCAGGCTCTGAGCTGGCAGTCATCACAGAGCCCGACGCGGGGCTCGAACCCACGAACCGCGAGATCATTACCTAAGCGAAAGTCGGATGCCTAACCGACTAAGCCACCCAGGTGCCCCCTCTGTTTTTGCTTTTAATAAGTAACTGGCTTAGGAACAATTTTGCTTTTCTCAGTTCCAAGTGTGTGTGCGTGTGTGTGTGTGTGTGTGTGTGGTTTATGTATGCTCGTTTGTATTGCAATTATCCAAGTATTTTAATCGTCATTTAACCATCACCATCATTTCCTGGCCACTAGTGCCATATCATAATAATTTTTCAGCTATAATATGTTAATAATTAAAATGCTGTAGCTGAAAAAATGTATGATATTAATTATTATTAATGATGTATTTCCCCTACCAATATAATTAGTTGAAATAAAAAAAAAAACTGTCAAAAATAATCCTCTAGAAAATGAAAAAGTTTCACATGGAAATCTAAATAATGCTACATAACTCGTGTAGAGCTAGGGAATTTAGACTCAGGCCTTAAGGAAATGCCCTTAATCTCTGTTTCTTGCTATGCTGGGAATGCACATGTAACTTGTCATAGTGTGCTCTCGTTTACTTTTCATTCTATGCAGGATCCAACATCTCTTGGATTGTGTTGGAGGAGAAGGGTGTTGTACCCTTGCCACTTTCTTCTTTTTTTAGGGCATGACTGGGATTGACCTTGCAAGTGGAGGAGGAGGAGTACAGTCTAAGCTTGGGCGTTAGCTGGTTGGAGAAGTTGCACACCAGTACTGGACCACCAGCTGCCCGGGGGTGCTCCTGCACACACAGCTCATGGGAAAGGCAGACTTTGTGCTGCCATCCAGTTAAAAGAGGGCAGCTGTGTCTAAGAGCTATTGCTGTCAGGCATTGGACAACCCTGCTGACTTTTCCTCACTGACCTTGACTTCTTTTCATTTCACTAAGTTAATAAATTATTTCAGTATATGTGCTTCCATAGACTCAGTAAAACATAGAGCATGTTGTTTTAGAGCCAGGGTTGAATCCATCCTCTCCGTATTACTATTTGTATGAACCATTTAGAATCACTGAGATTTGGTTACTGTATATGCATTAGGAGACCATCCATACATACCTCGTATTGCTATCTTGAACATAAAGTGAGACTGTGTGCAGATATATATATATACATATACATACACTCATATGCACACATTTACAATTGGAATTTAAATTGAAGTAAAATGGAGTGAAGAGATTGTTGTTGAATTTGTACAATTTGCCTAGGTGACAACTAAGATAGTTACTCATTTTATGAATAACGGAGATGAAGTGATTTTTAAAAAATCATTATTTCAAGGATATGAATATGACATATAGGATCTCCATCCATGAACTCAAATGTGGATGATTTCTTCATTCATTATGATTGAACATGATTCCCACCTCCATCCTATCTACTTTAAATATAAGAGAAATTCTATGTTATTTGGAAGACTTTGTTCTGGATTTTGTCAGGTTTGTGGGAATAGGGTGAGTGGAGTGGGGGATCAGTGTGTATGTCACATTATGTTATTGATATCGTATGTGTTGACCTGGTCTTTGGTACATTCAGGTCTGAAATCTGTGACTGTTGTACAATGATTTTGCAGAGATTCACTTGTACCCCAGCCTTGCTTTGTCTTCAGGTTCTTCTTTCTCCCCAGTGCTGCTGGCCCATCTTACCACCTAGCCATGATGCTAATGTACCCCCAAAACATTTCTACCCTTGTATTTCTAATCTAGGAAGTCTCTTTCTAGCTTATTACTGATAGAATGAAAATATAGGAATACTTTTCTTGCTCCTTCAAAGATATTTTTCTATGTCTATAACTGCTTTTGTCCATCCCTTATTTCTTTAAAATCTTCCTAATGAATGGTAAATCTTGGACCTTTTGAAGATAGTCGCTAGAATCAATGTAGCCTAATTCTTAGTCTTTTAGGTAACACCCTGAAACTGGTACCAGCTTGATATCAGACAAAGGATTAGAAAAAAAATGCTCCTAGGGAATTGAAAAAATACAAGTTAATATCTTGATGCACATTTTACCTGTTTGCATTTGTAAACCCTTCAGGCAGTCATGGAACTAAGAGCCTTGACTTGGCTTGCTGGCACAGCAAGGGTTCAAGTTTACCTTAAGATAACTGGACAGCACATTTGAGGAACATAGAGAAAGACTGGAATTTCTCATACATTCCATGACTCCATGTGTACAGATAACTTAAGCATGCTTATCTTATATAATAATGCTTTGATTTTTGGCAGGAGCTTCTAGATAAACGTCATTTTGGAATAAAAATGCATGCTTCCCACCAGTTATATCTAATGACAAATATCAAATTGAAGATACTTAATATAGAGAAATAACCAACTTTTTATTTTGTAATTTGGCAGAAGTACAATAAAATGTACCGACATAAAAGAAGAAGGTTGAAGTTATTGACAGGGATTATAATTAAGTAGCAGCATATCATTTTAGTGAAGGAAGAAAATTAGCACGTGAAGTCTCTGTGTATCAAGAAGAATGTATATCTGTGGAACAAGATAAATCTGCACTATAAATTACTGGCAAAGGAAGAAGTAGGATATGACAATTAAATTTAGGAAGTTAAAATGTGCAAAAAGCAGAATAGAGTGAATATTGACTAACACTGGGAACCAGAATATGTTGGCAATGAGTAAATGCCCTCTGTGGAAAATATTAGGTTATTTCCTTGAAATGGAAATGTGAAAATTAGAAATTAGATTGCTTGAACCATTTTGTCAGGTTTCCCCAGTTAGGATGTAGGTAGTGAAAAAGACATTGCATTTGTCTTTTCCGAGGTTGTTAGTATCCCTAGAGACAGTGATTGTGGTGCAGGTTTTAAAAAGTAAAAATCCCTGATTCCAGTGTGGTGAGCAGGAGGAACCATCGTGCACAGAGGAATGGGAGGAGGCAAGGAGGTAAGGCAGAGTGCTCAGACTTCATGGTGAGGCTGGTCAGGAAGGGAAGGAAAACCAAGGCATCTGCTTGGGGGTGATGCCCTCAGGGTTTTAAAACTCTTTAATGAATTGGGGTACCTGTGTGACTCAGTCCTTTGAGCATCTGACTTCTGCTTAGGTCATGGTTTCATGGTTTGTGAGTTCACACCCCACACTGGGCTCACTGCTGTCAGACTGTCAGCGCAGAGCTCACTCTGAATCCCCTATCTCTCTCTTTGTACCCCTCCCCTGTGTGTGCTCTCCCAAAAATAAATAAATATTTTTTAAAAACTCTTTAATGGGTTAAAGAAAAAGTATCTCAATGCATTCATTTAGACACTTTGAACATCGCTGTCAGATGGGAGAATCTCCAGTGTCAAGGTAAAAGACGTAAATTAAAAATCGGTCAAGAGTGAGGGGAGTAAAGCCCTAGCAGAGTTAGAATGAGAGAGAGAAGAGCAGTTGCCTTTGAAAGGGCCGATGTAATGATGGCAAGAGCAAAAAGTTAAAAAGATTAGAACAGTAGCATTGAGAATTTCAGTCTTTATGACCTTTATTTTCTCTTGGAATTGACTATGTGGACATAAGACTTGCAACAATCTGACTACATTCTTTGGGGAAAACAATATGTAAATATTGGCAAATATTTGAGGCTCAGTACTTTCAAGGTTTCCCAGGGTCCTGATACTCAAAAATCTTAATTTCCTTGGGATGAATATTGAAGTCATTCCAAGATATTTTTGCATAACAAGTTAAAATGAAAGTATGAGAATACTTTTTTGTGATTCACATACCACTGTGACTATACAAACTTGTATTCCAACAAAATGGCTAATATGTATAGGAAAACAAGGGGGAAAGTTGATGTGAAATCTGTAAGTTACAAGAGATTCCTTCTCTAAGTGACACTGAATGAAAATATTGCAAATGAAAAATAATTATAGTAAGAAACATAATTCATAAGCTTCAGATTATCAAAAAACAGTAGTTTTATTTTACAACAAGGCCAAGATCTATAAAATGTTAACATGGCTAAATATATAGAAAGATAATAACCAATCTTATGAAATTTGCTTTCTTAATTCAGGGCCATTATACTAAGTTAATATTTAATTTTTCAGTGTAATGTTTACTTTCGTATCAAAGAAACTAAAGAAATATAAATGTTAAACCATTATAATCAAGGTGGGAAGGTTACTCTCAGCCTTTAGCTATAAATTTAGAAAGTCAGATTGAATTTGTATTAAAATTTAAAATTATATGGGTGTTACATGCTATATTTCTTATGCACATCTATATTTTAAAACTAAAATAGTTGGGGCAGCTGGGTGCCTCAGTCACTTAAATGTCCGCCTTCAGCTCAGGTCATGATCTCATGGTTCGTGAGCGCCACCCTGCATTGGGCTTTGCACTAACAGTGTGCAGCCTGCTTGGGATACTCTCTCTTTCACTCTCTCTCTCTGCCCCTCCCCTACTTATGTTTTTTCTCTCTCTCTCTCTCTCAAATAAATAAAATTAAACAAATAAAATAGTTAAGTCCAAGCAAATAAGTTTTAATATGATCATGGATAGTAGACATATTTGCAGCTCACCACTTCCAGGAACATGGAGGGAGAGTCACCAGATCTCTGGTGGACTTTATGCGAGAAAGAAATAAATATGTGATGTGATGCACTGATGAGATTCACGGATTGTTCGCTTATAAAGCTGATGCTAGCATATCTTAATTTATACAAGATCCTATTTAATATTTCCTTAAACATCTTGATGTCAAATTTATACAGTTGAAGCATAAAGAAGATTTGCTTAAGCTAGATTAATGGGATCTCTCTCTTTTTCTTTTAATAGTTTATTGTCAAATTGGTTTCCATATAACACCCAGTGCTCAACCCCACAAGTGTCTTCCTTCATGCCCATCACCCCTCTTTCCCTCTTCCCTACTTCCATCAGCCCTCAGTTTCTTCTCAGCATTCAAGAGTATCTCGTGGTTTGCCTCCCTCTCTCTCTCCAACTATTTTCCCCTCTGTTCTCCCCCATGGTCCTCCGTTAAGTTCCTCCTAATCCACCTATACGTGCAAACATATGGTATCTGTCCTTCTCTGCTGCCTTATTTCACTTAACATAACACCCTCAAGCTTCATCCATGTTGCTACACATGGCCAGATTTCATTCTTTCTCATTGCCATGTAGTATTCCATTCTATAGATAAACCACGTCTTCTTAATCCATTTGTCTGTTGATGGACACTTGGGCTCTTTCCATGTTTTGGCTATTGTTGAGAGTGCTGCTGTGAACATTGGGGTACATGTGCCCCTATGCATCAGCACTCCTGTATCCCTGGGGTAAATTCCTAGCAGTGCCACTGCTGGGTCAGAGAGGAATTCTATTGTTAAGTTTTTAAGGAACCTCCACGCTGTTTTCCAGAGCAGCTACACCAGTTTACATTCCCACCAACAGTGTAGGAGGGTGCCTGTTTTTCCACATCCTCGCCAGAATCTATAGTCTCCTGATTTGTTCATTTTAGCCACTCTTACTGGTGTGAGGTGGTATCTCAGTGTGCTTTTGATTTGTATTTCCCTGATGAGGAGGGACGCTAAGCATCGTTTCATGTGTCTGTTGGCCATCTGGATGTCCTCTTTGGAGAAGTGTCTGTTCACGTCTTCTGCCCATTTCTTCACTGGATTATTTGTTTTTTTTTTTGGGTGTGGAGTTTGGTGAGTTCCTAGATTAATGGGATCTCTAAGCATGAGTTACATGAAAAGTGATGAAGATTTTTACTGTCAAATTAATATATTACTATATTCAAATTAAAATAGGCTGAAAGGAATTGCACTATGTCTGTAATTCTATAATAGCTGTAATGTGTACACTACAAATGTCCAGAAAGAAACTATTTCATAGTAGGCAAGTCATTGTACATTTCTTATTTCTTCTTTGAAAGTTAGGAATAAAATTTATCATTTAATTTACTTTTTCAGGTTATTGAATCATAGTTCTATAAGCACTTTTAAATGTCTAAGCTGTGGCAGGAATTTACTAAAATGCCCTTATTCAGACTGCTACAATTAATTGTCTTACCACCTAATTACCTCTGCTACTGAAGGAGCCAGGTAGTACTAAACTAGTGAAATAAGCTGACTTGAGGACAAAACTAAAGTGACGTCCTTTCATACATTATATATCCTTTCATATACATCTGCCTTCATCAAAACTTCCTTTAAACTGCATGGTAAGCAATGACTCTATATTTTCATGGTCCTTGTATCTTTACCAAATACAGGCAATCTTTTTAAACTAATGGGCTGGCAAATGTTCCACATAGTTCTCCTATCCTGTGTCATTAACTTTGGTGAATCTTTTGATGCTTGTGCTGAACTTTTCCATAGTCTTGCAAATAGCTACTTCCTACTTAAGAATTTCAAATAGAAAACATGAGTTCCCAAAGTATTAAATAAAGAAATGAGTTAAATACCCTGCTTTCATGGATGACATAGTCTTTTGGGGGTAGGAGAGTCAGGCAAACAAATTACAATGTGACACAAAAAAACCCATTATGAAGATATGTGTACAATGATGACTGAGCATAGAGGAAGAACATCTCACTTAGTTTGGGTAGTGAATAAAAGTTTCTCAAATGGGATAGCATGCAGAGTCTTGAAAATCAAATGCATACTAATCAGGTGTAAGATAGAGGAAGGACATATAATTGGAAAGGATTATTAGATAAAAGTCTTTAACATAAAGAACAGAGTATTAGGGACTCTAAAAAGGAATACAGCAAGAGAGGTGAGTGGAGATAGGTCATTGGCAGAAGAGCAAGCTAGACAGGTAGGTAAACTTTAGATCATGACCAATATTGTGTGTCATGAAAAGCTCCTTGGATTTTTACCCCACGTAATATGTAAGATGTTTGCATATAATATATGTTGTTGCCTATAATAAATGTTATAAAACTATAAATTCTAAATTATTTGTTGAATTATACTTGTGTATATCTGCATCTATAGATTGAATTGAACTTAATATTCACTCTTTGTATGATATTTTCCAGTGAGTATCTCTCAAAGTTTTTCTTGAAAAGAAAAATAGTCTGGTTCAGAGTATTTGAATAGTTGAGAACTTTCCAATCAATTTCATTTTACCCATGGAAATCCCATTCTATAATGTAAGATTTGCAGTATCTTAAACATTTACCTTAGTTACCATAGGTGAAAGTGAAAATCAGTGTGCTAATAGAGCAACATGGTGATTTTCTGTCAACCATGAAATATGATTATTAGGAAAGTCAGGGAGATAAATACAACATATCAGTTCCATATCAGAAATAGCTGAGCAAATTTTAAATTCATGAGCTCCCATGGATATTACGTTGGTTGGAAATATTTATGTGAATATTATGGTGTCCAAGTTTCATGATAAGTGGTTACTAAAAAGCTGAGTTGCACCTCTAGCCAGTTTTTGGTGTGTGACTACATTAATCTTGAATGTGGGACTATATTAATCTTTCTTATACTCTTCTCAGCAAAAAGAAATGTGTCATGCTCAAAACAAGCCTCTAACCAGGTCGGCATGAATTGAAAGCATATTGACATGAAGGAAGAAGAGCAAGGGAAAAATGAGGGTCTGTAGAGCACAGAGATTTATTGTAGCGGGAGGAGAATTTAAGGCAGCTAAGAAATGAGCTACTATTTCCAGTTTGTACAAGTAAAACACAGTCCTGCAAAATTCATTCTGTAAAGTTGATATGAGGTTAGAAATTAGTACCTCATGCGAAGACCAACTATATGAGGAACTCTTTAACTTTACGATACATTTTATCTATTCAGCTTAAAAACCTGGATAAACTTTAATGAAATACATAAATTTTAAGAGGATACAATATCAATATTATAAAATGAGAAACTAATCTGGGTACATGAAAAAAAGCACCTATTGAATAAACTTGAGAACAGCCACCAATTAGTTAAGTTAATGATCAGATATTACATTAGTGAACTTTAGAGTATTTGGGTACATTCCATACATGATATTATGTGACAGTATTGCAGAATATTTGTCTGCCTAATAGATGGAACATGGATAACTTTTATTTACATTTCCTTTAGTCTCAAAAATTCAACTTTTGAGATATTAAAGATGTCGTTGAAACTTAGATCCACCATTACTAGATGCTGTATTGTATTAAAAATTAATATAGCAAAGCTTAAGTTATAGGCTTGTTTTCTGAATTACAGAATGATTTCCTTATATTATTCCACAAAGATTACTGACTGTGTACTATTTGGAAAACACTCCTCTGATATAGATAGAGATATGCAATTGTAGAAAACAAAGTCAATATTCTTACAGTGCATCTATTACATAAGAGGATGTCCAGTTATTGTACATAAAATTCTGATACGTCAGGCGGCAAAACTTTCATGACTCTCACCAAACATAAAACATGTGTAAATTATTTTATTGAACTCATTATTAAAGGTGGAAATAGGAAGGTGGTAAAGTTCGTCCCCCAAAAATATTTTGAGAATGGCTTTTTATAAGCATTTTGAAAACAAGGAATGTTAGAACTTATTCTAATTCGTGGGCTAGATAACAACATTGGGGTAATGTCCTATGGGGCAGTAAAACACAATTATTAGGATTACTTTTCTTCTGAGAACTCTACAAGTTAATATGTTACATAACTGAGTCTTGGCTCTAATGACATAGGAAATAACAAAGTCAAACAGAAAAATTCTTATAGAAAATCCAGTAATTCTTAGGTGTTTTTGTTGAACAATGTCCAAATATGATATTGGAAGGACATGCCATGCTTTCTTTTGATTTCCAAGTCTATAATAATATTATTTATTTGTGTTTGTTATTAATATCCTCTAAATATTTTATTTGCCACCTTAGTCTTCCCTTAGGTAAAGACCTATGACTCTTTTAGCTAATATGATATAAGTAGGAATTATATGTGATGTAGTATAAAGCTTATTTATTTACTTTTTATTTTCCTCTCATATACCATCTGAAGAAGATACGTATTCTATTCTATGTAGCTATAACTTGGTGGTCCCCCATGAGCCTGCATTCTAAAATGACTATGGGTACTAGAGATACTACCCCTTTCTCAGCCTTCAATCCCCAATGCAATGACATGTAAAACACACACACACACACACACACACACACACACACACACCTTTGTTGTGTTAATTTATTGTGATTGAGTGTCAATTTGTCACCACAGCATAACTGGTCTATGTTGACTAATGTAGAAATTGTTACCAAAAGGTATTGTGGCATCTAAGAGGTTACCAATGGTTCTTTAGGAGACTACTAAAAGAAGCTGGGAAGATGAGAATCCATGTTTTAGACTGCAAACTACTCAGTAAAACTCTCTTGAAGTACCTTTGGAGGCATCAACTTCTCAATAAAATCCTGTTTCTAGAGAAAGGGATTGGAAAATAGAAAGTCAGTAGTGTATGTTTGTTACCGTTGTGGACTGCGTTCTCCTGAAATTCTCATTTTGAAGCCCTAATCACCAACGTTACTATATTTGGAGATAGGGACTTAAAGTAGTTAAGGTTAAATAGGGTCACAAGGGTAGGGTCCCAATCCAAAATGGCTGGTATATTTCTAAGAAGAGTAAGAGACACCAGGGATATAGCAGCACAGAAAAAAGGTCATGTCAGGACATGGTGAGAAGGCAGCCATCTCCAAGATGAGCAGAGAAGCATCAGGGGAAAGTAGATGGGTTGATACCTTGATCTTAGACTTCAAGCCTCCAGAACTGTGAAAAAATAAATTTTGTTGTTTAAGCCACCAATATGTGGTATTTTGTTATGGCAACCCTATAAACTAAGAGAGTTGCTACTGACTGCTTTTGGCAACAAATCACAAGAGATTATTAGCAAAAGAAGAATAAAATGGTTTACCCGCTTAGAACCTCAATTTTTCTAAGTCAGGGAAAGAACTGAGAAGCCTCTGTGGCTCCCAAAGAAAGCATATTTCCCAAGCACACTTCAGATATGGCCAAAGAGGATAAATGGGGGTGTGTGGGGGGGGGATAGAGGAGAACCTATAAGAAAGAGGCCAAGTTAACAGTAGAAAGGATATTCTTAAGGGAACAAAATCAACCCCTAATCAAGAATCATTTCACACCCCTAGGTAAGAGGTTGTTGGAATTGCTAGAGTAATTGCTGGGTAGCTCACATTCTTCTTCTGTTTTTTAAAAAGTTTATTGATTTATTTTGAGAGAGAAAGAAGGAGGGCATGCATATGTGGGAAGAGGGGCAGAGAGAGATGGAAAGAAAGAGAGAACCCCTAGCAGGCTCTGCACTATCAGCACAGAGCCCAATGCGGGGCTTGAACTCACAAACCAACCATGAGATCATGACCTGAGCCATAATCAAGAGTTGGGCACTTAACTGACTGAGTCACCCAGGGGCCCCCTCAATTTTTTTGTAATGACTGTCCCCATTTCTCTATTATGGATTGTCTTGGATGGAGAGAAAAGAAAGTTTCCTTCCTTCCTTCCTTCCTTCCTTCCTTCCTTCCTTCCTTCCTTCCTTCCTTCCTTCCTTCCTTCCTTCCTTCCTTCCTTCCTTTTCACTGGACTGCATGTATAGATTACCACACACCACACTTTCTGGTCTTCAGTATGGATTCATTGCCTGGCTGAACTAATTTAGCTTTTCTCTGTGAGACACCAAATGAATGTTCTAAGTGTGGGAGAAAGGAAATGTGGGATATTTGGTCAATAAGCAAGGGACTGCATTAAAAAAAAAATGTGATGCTAATTAATTAATTGCTCTCATATTTCTATCTCTATTATAGTTAGATGGGACTATGTAATAAATACTAGAAATTTAAAAAATGATTATTAATGTCAAATAACATTACTAGACTGAGGCTGTAAAATTTGTGGCTTAATTTTTACCACAGTGTAACTTAGGGTAAGTAGAAACAGAGACAAATGAAGTGATGGATTATGTCATATAGATAACTGAGAAAAGAATGTTCTACACAGAGGGCACTCAGTTTGCACAGGCTGTGACTTAAGAGTATTCTCAGTTGTTTGAATGCATTTCCATCCCTATGTACAATGCCTTGGAATTGCATATGATACTGACAACTTTAGCTTCGTCTAAACATACTGAGATGTTATAGGATACAGACAAAATTTTCACATAACTAAAAATGTAGATAGAATTCTTTGTAACTTTGGGAATTATTGTTAACTCTTCTGTATCCAACCACACTGAACACTAAGTCATAATCAACATAGCCATCCGAAGACTTGTTCTTAACGCCAATTTGGTTTTGGTACTATAATATTATACATTACTTATTTTTAAAATATTTTATGTAAATTTCCCTCATTTTCAATTTTTTCAACACTGTCTAGATTCTTTTGCAAAACAAAAACAAAGACAGGACAGCAAGACCTTAATTTGCTGTTCTGATCCTTACCAATCCTGCCATTTAAAGCACTTTTCTTCTTTTATCTATATGTCAAATAGGAAAAACAAAATTAAAGTAATATTTAAAGGCTTATAATGGCTATAAACATATTGCATATTTTATTGCTAGTTCAATAAAGTTTTAAAAAAGCATTAGTGAAAATTATTTCATTATTAATATTGTTAAGTGCCTGTCTTTTTCTTTACCAATCAGAATGAGTTATTTTCCTACTTGGGTTATATTTAGTCTTATGTTTCCCACTAGCTACCTAATTCCTTAGTCAGGTAGTTGATTTATATGAAATTCTTGTTTATGTCTCTAATGCCCTCATGTTATTAGGGATGAATGACTTGAAACAGCAAACAAATTAGGAAGATTTCTCAAGAGGTATTTAACTGTGGCAAAAACAAAATAATTAAAAATATTAAGGCAATTTATAAATTAAAATATTAAGATGATTCTGAAAATTTATTTCATTACTAAACCAAGTTAGATTTACCTTCTCATCCTGTATGTATTTTAAAACATCAGAAGACTCGTTGCTTACACACATAATGATGTTCACCAGACTGGAAATATCTCACATTCCAAAGTTAATTACAGTAGGATGTCAATGTGGATAGGTTTATACTATGGTTTCATCCATTATCACACCACTGAGGATATCACTCTTTTCAATGGGATGCTAATTATGATAGCAACAAAATTATCACACACTTACAGTCAGTATATATAACAGATATTTTAAGTCTCCCAGATTTTGTATTCTCCCTTCAATATGTATGTGTATTATATAAATCTCATGTGATGAACACAATAACCTTATGAGATAGGTATTATCCACCCTCATTTTACAGTAGAGGAAGCTGATGTATGAAGAGATTAAGTAATCATTTTGTTCTTATTTTCTATTTCTGTGAAAAATCTCTCCCTAAACCTGGTGGCTTAAAACAACCTTTTCTTTCTCATGAATTTGTGGATCAGGAGTTTAGAAAGATCTTGGGAGGGCAAGTCTATCATCCATACCAGATGGACAAGCAACTAGGGCTATAGAATCCACCTGCAACCCAAGGTGGCTTCTTCACTTAGATGTCTGTCGCCTTTGCTGCTGCTTTGTCTCTTTCTCTTTCTATGGCATCTCTTCTCCCAGACCTGTCTATGCAGCTTGCCCTTGTTGGAGCATGGTGATGTCGTTAATAAAAGTGGAGAATGTAAAGCCAGTGAAGACTGCAATTACCGTCAATCAAGGAATTGAAGGATAACACCCTCAAAATTGTTTCAGATAACATAAGAAAATATAAACCGTTATAACTTACTTAAGCCTGTTGTTGTTTTTTATCCCTGTTTTTCTGTAGTGACTAGCCAAATAAATTTCAAATAAAATTTTCAAATTAATCTTTGACAAAGTAGGAAAGAGTATCCAATGGAGAAAAAAAAAAGACAGCCACTTCAGCAAATGCTGCTGGGAAATCAGGACACTGACATGTAGAAGAATAAAACTGGACCACTTTCTTATACCATATGCAAAAATAAATTCAAAATGGATGAAAGACCTAAATGTGAGACAAGAAACCTTCAAAATCCTATGGGAGAAAATAGATAGCAACCTCTGACCTTGGCCGCAACAGCTTCTTACTTGACATGTCTATGGAGGCAAGGGAAATAAAACCAAAAATGAACTGTCAGGACCTCATCAAGATAAAAATATTCTGCACAGTGAAGGAAACAATCAACAAAACTAAAAGGCAACCGACAGAGTGGGAGAAGATATTTGCAAATGATATATAGGATAAAGAGTTAGTAGCCAAAATCTATAAAGAACTTACCAGACTCAATACCCAAAAAAACAACCCAGTGAAGAAATGGGGAAAAGATATGGATAGACACTTTTCCAAAGACATCCAGATGGCTAATGACACATGAAAAGATGCTCAATATCACTCATCACCAGAGAAATACAAAACCACAATGAAGTAACTACCACTTCACACCTTGTCAGAATGTCTAAAAGTAACCACTCAGGGAACCTGGGTGGCTCAGTCGGTTAAGCATCTGACTTCAGCTCAGGTCATGATCTCACGGTTTGTGGGTTTGAGCCCCGTGTTGGGCTGTGTGCTGACAGATGGCTCAGAGCCTGGAGGCTGCTTCGGATTCTGTGTCTCCCTCTCACTCTGACCTCCCCTGCTCATGCTGTCTCTCAAAATTAAATTTTAAAAAAATAAAAAGAAAAAAAATTTAAAAAATAAAAATAACAACTCAGGAAACGAGATGTTGACAAGGATGTGGAGAAAGGAGAACACTTTTGCACTGTTGGTGGGAATGCAAACTGCTGCCATCTCTCTGGAAAACAGTATGGAAGTTTCTCAGCAAATTAAAAATAGAACTACCCTAGGACCCAGCAATTGCACTACTAGGTATTTATCCAAAGAATACAAAAATGCTGATTTGAGGGCCACCTAGGTGGCTCAGTCAGTTGAGCCTATGACTTCAGCTTAGGTCATGATCTCACCATCTGTGGGTTCCAGCCCCGCACCGGGCTGTGTGCTGACAACTCAGAGCCTGGATCCTGTTTCTGATTTTTTGTCTCCCTCTCCCTCTGCCACTCCCTTGCTTGTGCTCTGTCTCTCTCTGCTTCTCAAAAATAAATAAACATATTTTTAAATATTTTTATTTATTTCTAGGAGAGAGAGAGAGACAGCGTGAGCAGGGGAGGGTCAGAGAGTGAGGGAGACACAGACTGTGAAACAGGCTCCAGGCTCCGAGCTGGCAGTCAAGCACAGAGCCCGACGCGGGGTCGAACTCACGAACCGCAAGATCATTAGCTAAGCAAAAGTCGGACGCTTAACCGGCTAAGCCACCCAGGCGCCCCAATAAATAAACATTTTAAAAAAAATTTTTAAATGCTGATTTGAAGGGGGTGCATGCTCCCCAATGTTGATATCAGTGCTATCATCAGTAACTAAATTATGGAAATCGCTCAAATGTCCATCAATGGCTGAATGGCTAAAGAAGAAGTATATATACACAATGGATACTACTCATTGATGAAAGAGAATTAAATCTTGCCATTTGCAGCAATGTGGAGAGAACTAGAGTGTAGTATGCTAATCCAAATAAGTCAGTCAGAGAAAGAGATATCATATGATTTCAATCATGTGTGGAATTTCAGAAACACAACAAATGAACATAGGGGAAGGGAAGGAAAAATAAGGCAAAAACATAGAGGGAGGCAAAACATAAGAGAGTCTTAAATACAGAGAACAAACAGAGAGTTGCTGGAGGTGTGGTGGGTGGGGGATGGGTTAAATGGGTGATGAACATTAATTAAGGAGGGCCCTTTCTTGGGATGACCACTGGGTGTCCTATGTAAGAGATGAATCACTGGATTCCACCCCTGAAGCCAAGACTATACTCTATGTTAACTAACTTGAATTTAAATTTAAAAAAAGAATAGAATTACTATTAATTTTAGGAAACATTTACTAGGCCTTTCCTTAGGGTATCCCGTATCTTATACGACAGGCATACTTCAGAGATACTATAGATTTGATTTCAGAACACAGTAATAAAATGAATGTTGTACTAAAATGAGTCAAAGAATTTTTGCTTTTCTAGTGCATATTAAAAGTTATGTTTGCACTACATTTTAGTATATCAAATCTTCAGTAGAATTATGTCTAAAAATATAGACCTACCTTAATTAAAAATGCTTTCTTAGTAAAAAGTGTTAACTATTTTCTGAGCTTTCTATTATCAGTGATGACAGATCTCCATGTCAAATATAATAATAATGTTTGAGGTGCATCTGGGTGGCTCAGTCAGCTGAGCAACTGACTCTTGATTTCAGCTCAGGTCATAATCTCATGGTTTGTGAGTTTGAGCCCCACATCTTGCTCTGTGCTGATGGTGCTTTGGATTCTCTCTGTCTCTCTGTCTCTGTCTCTCTTTCTCTCTCTCAGAATAAATAAAGTTTAAAAATAATAATGTTTGAAATATTGCAAGAATTACCAAATCATGACACAGAAACATGGAGCAAATGCCTTTGGAAAAAATGTGACTGATTGATTTACCCAAAACAGGATTGTCACAAACCTCCAAATTGTAAAATAAATAAATAAATAAATAAATAAATAGATAGATAGATAAATAAGTAAGTAAATAAGCAAAACAATGTCTTAGAAGCACAATGAAGCAGTGAGTAATAAAATGAGGTATATTGATATTTTTAAGGAAAACGAAAGATAATATAGTTCACATGGAATTATTCTCTTACATGTTTTTTCTTTTAATTTCAGTATAATTAACTACAGTGTTATATTAGTTTCAGGTGTACAATATAGTGATTCAACAGTTCTATACATTATTCACTGCTCATCATAAGAAGTGTACTCCTGAATCTCCTTCACTTATTTCACACCTCCGCTCTAATAACCATTAGTTTGCTCTCTATAGTTAAAAGTCTGTTTCTTGATTTGTCTCCTTTTTCTTTTGCTTCTTTTCTTTTCCTTTTCTGTTTCTTTTTTTAAAATATTTATTTTTTGAGAGAAAGGCATGGAGTGTGAGTAGGGGACTTTCAGAGAGAAAGAGAGAGAGAGAGGGAGAGAGAGAGATAACATGAAGCAGGCTCTAGGCTTCGAGCTGTCAGCACAGAGCCCAGTGCGGGACTCGAACCCACAAACTGTGAGATCATGACCTGAGCCAAGGTTAGATGTTTAACTGACTGAGCCACCCAAGTGCCTCATGTTTTTTTTTCTTTTTCTTTTTCTTGAATTCCACAAGAGTGATATCATATGGTATTTGTCTTTCTCTGACTGACTTATTTCACTTAGCATAATACCCATGCATGTTGTTGCAAATTGAAAGATTGTCTTCTTTTTTTATGCGATTAGTATTTTATTGTGTATATATACCACCTCTTCTTCATCCATTCATCTATCGATGGACACTGGGACTGCTTCCATAATTTGGCTACTGTAAACAATGTTACAATAAAGACAGGAGAGATATATATTTTTGAATCAGTGTTTTTGTATTATTGTGTACATACCTAGAAGTGGAATTATTGGATCATATGGTAATTCTGTTTTTAATGTTTTTGAGGAACCTCCATACTGTCTTCCACAGTGACTGCACCAATTCATGTTCCCACCAACAGTGCATGAAGGTTTTAAGTTCTCCACATCCTCATCAACACTTGTTTCTTGTGTTCTTGATTTTAGCCATTCTGATGGATGTGAAGTGATATCTCATTGTGATTTTGATTTCCATTCCCCTCATAATTATTGATATTGAACATCTTTCATGTGTCTGTTGGTCATCTGCATGTCTTTTTTGGAGAAATGTCTGTTCATATGTTCTACACATTTTAATTGGATTATTTGTTTTAATGTTGAGTTGTATAAGTTCTTAATATATTTTGGATACTAATTCTTTATTAAATATGTCATTTGCAAATATCTTCTCCTGTTCAGTAGATAGACTTTTAGTTTTGTTGATTGTTTCCTTTACTGTACAGAAGCTTTTTATTTTGATGTAGTCTCATAGTTTATTTTTGCTCTTGTATCCCTTGAGTTAGGAGACATATCTAGAAGGAAGTTGCTATAACCAGTATTGGAGAAATTGCTGCCTTTGCTCTCTTCTAGGATTTTCATGGTTTTATGTCTCACATTTAGGTCTTTAATCCATTTAAATTTATTTTTGTAGTAGTCCAGTTCATTCTTTTGCGTGTTGCTGTTATTTTCCTAACATTTGTGGAAATTATAAGACACTGATAATTTGTGGAAGAGACTGTTTTCCATTGTATATTTTTGTCTCCTTCTTGAAGATCAATTGACCATGTATCATAGGTTTATTTCTGGGCTATTTTTTCTGTTCCATTGATCTATGTGTCCATTTTCATTGTGGTACCATACTGTTTTGATGACTCTAGCTGTGTAGTACTATATCTTGAAATCTGGGATTATGATATATCTCATTTTGTTCTTTTTCATGTTTGCTTGGTTATTCAGGGTCTTTTGTGTTTCCATACAAATTTTAGGATTATCTGCTCTATCTCTGTGAAACATGTTTCTGGTATTTTGATAGAGATTACATTAAATCTGTAGATTGCTTTCATTTGCATGGACATTTTAACAATATTAATTCTTCTAATCCATGAGCAGAGAATATTTTGCCATTCATTTGTGTTGTCTTCAACTCCTTTTATCAGTGTCTTATAATTTCCACAGTACAAGTCTTTCACTTCCTTGGTTAAGTTTACTCCGAAATATCATATTATTTTTGGTGCAATTATGAATGAGATTGTCTTATTAATTTCTTTTTGTGCCACTTTGTTTTAGTGTATAGAGATGCAACAGATTTCTTTTTCTTGGTTTTGTACCCTGCCACCTTACTGAATTCATTTATAATTCAGTTCTGTTAGTTTTTTGGTGGAGTCTTTAGGGCTTTCTATATATACTATCATGTCCTCTACAAGTAGTGAAAATTTTACTTCTTCCTCTCCTGTTTAGATGGCTTTTATTCCTGTTTCTTTTCTTATTGCTGTGGCAAGGACCTCCAGTACAGTGTTGAATAAAATTGATGAGAGAAGACATTCTTGTCTTGTTCCTGACCTGAGGGGATGAGTCTGATGTTAACTGTGGTTTTTTAATATATAGTCTTTATCATGTTAAGGTAGTTCCCTCTAAATTTACTTTGTTAATTTTTTTAGCATGAATGAATGCTTTGTTGATGCTTTTTCTGCATCTATTGAAATGAACATATGGTTTTTATGCTTTCTATTATTGATGTGATGTAGCACATTGTTTGATTTGCAAATATTGAACCACTCTTGCATCCTACTTGATCAAGGTGAATGATTGTTTTTAAGTATTGTTAGGTTCAGATTTGCAACAACATAGATTAACCTGGAGGACATTATCCTAAGTAAAATAAGCCAGACACAGAAGGAAAAATACTGCATGATATCCCTTATATGTGGAGTCTAAAAACAAAAACAAAAACAAAAACAAAACCCAAGCAAATCAAACTCTAAAAATGTCATACTCTAAAACAATAATAGCAAGTAGAATGTGATTATCAGGGATATATAATTAGCTTGATTGTGGTAACTGTTTCACAATGTATACATATACAAAAACATCATGTTGTACACTTAACATATATACAATTATTATTTGTTAATCATGCTTCAGTAAAATTGAAAACCCAAAGAATTATATGATAGTTGCTACACTTGATCCTCTAAAATACTGACTAAAAATTAGAAATCTTCTGGTAAGTGTCTGGTATGTTTTTTGTGGTTTTAATGTGCATCTCTCTTTTGAGTAATGATGATGAGGCAATTTTTATAGGTTAAATATTAGATTTTCCACTTTTACAAAATGTGCATTTAAAGTCTTTAACCATTTTTCCCTTTGATTTTCTCTTCCTTCTGTTCTTTCTTTCTTTCTTTCTTTCGTGAACATAGCCTCAATATTTTATTGTCTTCATAATATAAAAATATATGAAGCTTAGAACTGGATCACTTGGATTTTTTTCTTTTTATCTCCTCCCACTTCAAAATCTTAATAGCTAGCATTCTCCTACATCTGCACTGGGGCTCAACTCATTCAAGCCTCAGTACAATCTTCTCTGTATTTTAGACTTTTTCCGGAAAATTGGCTTAGTCTACCCACCATAGCTGCTCTGCTTCCTGTCATAATCCTGTCATTTATGCTTGCTTTTCCTGGGCATAAATAAAATCTTTGCCTTTCTTGTATTCTGTCACTTTGTGGGGTTGGTTCCTGCCACACTTCCTGCAGAAATTCTGGCAGGGTTTAGGAACGCTCACCATGTTTGCGAGAACACTATCTGCGGGAAAGCTAATTATTGATATTTAGACATTTCTAAATTGATATTTAGAACAATGCTGGTCACTTGTTAGATATATGTATTATAAGCATCTGATCCCATTGTGTGGCTTGTCTTTTTATTTCTTATTGGGATACTTGAATAATATAATATATTAAGTTGCATATAGTCCAATTTATATTTATTTTCCCTTACACTTAGTGGTTTCTTAAAAAATCTTTGTCTACACAGGGGTCATGAAGATATTCTATTTCACTCCTAGAAACTTTATTGGTTTGTCCTTCCCATCTAGAATTCTATTTCATTTGGAATATAGGTTTTTGTATGGTGAAAGGCAGGGTTTAGGATTCATTTGGTTACATAGGGTTAGGCAGCTGACTCAACACATTTATTCAGGAGACTGTTTTACTTCACTACAGAGCCACATTTGTCATACGTCTTTTGGTAGATATACACGGGTCTGTTTTTGAACTTCTTTTGGTCTGTTCATTTATGCTTGTGCTAAGGCATGCTATCTTTATTACTATATTTTAAAATAAGTTTTGGTAACTATTTGTTAAGTTCTCTACATTGTCTTCCTCACTATTGCTTTAGCTTTTCTTTGTTCTTTACATTTTCATATAAATGTAAGAAACTACTTGCCAATTTTTATACAGGTTTAATAATAACAGTATTTAACATCTAATATTCAATATTAAATACAATTAATTATATCTTAATTATTTATATTAAAATATTGTATATAGTAAAATGTAAATTAATATAAATATACAAATTTAAATTATATTTAAATTAAGTATACTAAAATATTAATATTATTTAATATTTAATAGACATATCATTGACTCTGCCTTACTTTGCTTGTGTTTATAATGAACACTTAAAAATATTTGTTCTTACCAGTTTTATTTATTTTCTTATAAATCAACCAAGAGTCAAAACCTTGACTAAATTTGTGCCTGTTTGCAATCTCACTGGTATTGCTTTAGGAAAAATAACTATTGGCTGAACAGTAAGGTTTTATGTGTAACGTTGTGAGTGGGTGGCTGTCTCAGTACAGTGCAGGAAATAATTCTCCTTTAGATGTTTTGAATTTGGGAAGATTCCAGTTTTTAAAAAATAAAGAAGTTACATTAGGGCTTCCCTCAACTGTTCAGATTCTCTCTAGAGCTTGGCTCCCATTATTTGCCATAGAATAGGTGAGGACTCTGGGATCCCAATGAGTAGAGACTAAAGGGACTATGGGAACATAAGTTAAGTGCTATTCACAGTGGTAAATCTTCTTCAGTACTAAGCCCACTGCTCCATTATTCTCAGTATGGTCACTGTCATCAGTGCACAATTGTCAACATGGGGACATGGAGTAGCACAGAGACTTCCTCCATTTTCCTCAACTATGTCATAATGTAAGAAAGTCCCCTGCTAAGTATAATGGATTTTGGTTCTCAGTGTCTTCTTAAGAGGAACCAGTGCTGGTGACACACATGTGCCCTCTCTGTGTCATGAACTCTTCATGTTATATCTTATATTCTTTTGCATAATGACCACTGTATCTGTTGTCCCTTCATGTAAGTAATCCACAGGCAGGTTCTCTCATGTATACTTCCCCGTGTGCAGACATGGTTAGGAAGACTCACGAGGGACCTGAAATTTGTGAACACAGAACTTCCCTCCAACCAAGACAGAACTGAAATGCTAGTAGCAATTCCAAAGAAACATCACCGAAGGACCTGCAGGTGGCGCCACTTCCTGTCACTCATTTCATTGGAAAACATGTCATTTTCTTCTGAAGAGAAATATTTGACTCTTTCTTGATCACTGAAGTAATATACTCTATAAAAATGTGCAATCTGGACATAAAAAGATAAAAAGTTTAAAATTGCCCATTTTTCTGTAGATAAGGGCCATTAACATTTTAGAGTAAATTCTTCCAAGTTTTTTGAGATAGATCGACAGGCAGGTGGACAGACTATTCAAGTCTTTTGGAATCTACATTTTTCACATAGTAAAATATAGGGACCAATTGTTGTGATTTCTCCATCTCGATGCAATCAACTTGCATCTCTATTGTTAGTAAGTTGTTGTATAAAATTCACTGTATGGATGTATATCATACTTTATTTAACCAGCCATCTACTGATGAAAACATGGGTGGGCTAATTTATATCCTAATGTACTAACATAGTTGAATGAAGGCAGCAGATCGCTAGCGGAAAGGACACACATTTGCCAAAGTGTTGGGCACATATACAGCAATGACCCAGGTCTGGTTTCTCCTAGATCTTCATGGAGCTTTAGAAGATAGATATTGCCATGGGGAGCCTGGGTGGCTCAGTCGGTTAAGCCTCCGACTTCGGCTCAGGTCATGATCTCGAGGTTCGTGGGTTTGAGCCCCGTGTCAGGTTCTGTGCTGACAGCCAGTTCAGAGCCTGGAAACTGTTTCAGATTCTGTGTCTCCCTCTCTCTCTGACCCTTCCCTGCTCACACTGTCTCTCTCTCTCTCAGAAATAAATAAAACATTAAAAAAAAGAAAAAAAGAAAATAGTTATTGCCTGCAGAGCTTTTATCTACCTAACTTTGCATTTTAAATCGCTCCCACTGTTTCTGTCTGTCATGGACTATGCTCATACATCAGCTCTGGAAGAAAGCTGAGACAAACCCACTCACTCCTCTCTCTCTCTATTATTTCCTACAGTGAGCCACTATTACCCATTAGATCCTGCTGCTTTACAGAATCCAAAGAAACATCACCAAAGGACCCGCAGCTAGCACCTGCTTCCTGTCAACTTCTCATCAAACATTATAATTTTTAGGAAAGTTTTCAGAATTTTTCCTATCTTACTTTGTAAAAATATTTTTAGTTTCTGCTCTTCACCCTATCCATTTTTATATTTTAAGTATTTTTTTATTTTTTGAAAAAATTAGATTTATAGAAGAATGGCAAAAATAGAGTTTCTTTTCACCTTTAATACAGTTACATTTGCCTCTAATATTATCATCTTTTATTACTACAGCACATTTGTCAAATGAAGAATTTAACATCAATACATTACTGTTAGGTAAACTATTTGGATTTCCACATTTTTCCATTAATTTCATTTTTCTATTCTAGTTCCTCAAAATAGTTTTACCAGTTTTTTATTTTTCAGACTTTCTTATTCTTCCTGGTGAAGAGTTTTATGTGCCCAGTCTATTCAGTGCATGTATGTCCACACACACACACACAGTGTTGATTCAGTGGATCCCCATAGCTACTTTTGATCCACTTCACATATTATTTCTCTTCACGCAACAACCATTTTGAAATGCTATTCCCAGCTTTTGTCATAATTCAGGCTTCTCGGCTCCATTAAACTGCAATAAAAAATGGGAAAATGGGTCTTTTTAAAAAATTTTTTTTTTATGTTTTATTTATTTCTAGGAGAGAGAGAGACAGCATGAGCAGGGGAGGGTCAGAGAGAGAGGGAGTCACAGACCGAAACAGGATCCAGGCTCTGAGCTGGCAGTCAACACAGAGCCTGACGCGGGGCTCGAACCCACGAACCACGAGATCATGATCTAAGCGAAAGTCGGACACTTAACCGACTAAGCCGCCCAGGAGCCCCAATGGGTATTTTTTTTTTTTTAATACTTAATGTGCTTCAAAGGATATTAGATATTTTTTTCCCTATCCCTGTCTTTTCTAGCATGTCTACTTTCTCTCTATGGATTCTATACTGTCTCATTCAAACAAAAGGGATTCCCTGGGTTGACTCAGTGAGTTGTCTTTTGGACCCTTGAGGGCAGAGATATGACTCAGTGAGGCTGAGAGATGTGAAGTAGTAACAGTCCCAAATTGGAATCTTCTATAGTCCAAATTTTAATGTCTTTTTAATGTTTATTTATTTTTGAGAAAGGAACAGAGCTTCAGCAGAAGAGGGATAGAGAGAGTGGGAGACCCAAAACTCAAAGCAGGCTCCAGCTTCTGCACTGTCAGCACAGAGCCCAATGCGGTGTTAGAACTCACGAACCCTGAGATCATGACCTGAGCGGAAGTTGACACTTAACCAACTGAGCCATCCAGGCACCCCTATAGTCCAAATTTTAATAGTGGTTAAATAATAATTCAAAATTGGGGTATCTGGCTGGTTTAGTCACTTTAGTGTCTGACTCTTGATTTAAGCTCAGGTCATGATCTCATCGTTTGTGGGATTGAGCCCTATACCAAGCTCAGCTTCTTGGGTTCTCTGTCTCACTCTCTCTCTCCCCTCACCCGTTCATGCATCCCCTCTCTCTGTAAAATAAATAATTTTTTAAAATTATACTTCAGAATAAAATTAACATAATAGATAATAGTAAAACATTATTACAATATTAGAACAAACTTTAGCGTTAAAGATTAGCATGCCAATGTGTTAGTAATTGAGTTATGCTAATGTTTATTCAGCGGCCAGGTAGCAATATGGGTTGGCAAAGAATATTCCTATAACTTTATAAAAACATGTGAGCTTATAAAACATAGATTATTTCAAACACATAATAATGAATAATATAACTGAAAGTGAAACATGACAATCGGCAAGTTAATAGTGGCCTTCCCCAAGAATGAATGTGAAAGATATGAAAGTACCCCAAAGCATGTAGCAAGAATGCTACATTTTCCTAAATCAGACAAAACCAAAGTGAAGCTCATAATTGTCAAGCAGAGTAACAGATAATGTGATTGCAGACATTTGGGGAACAGATCGAACAGTAAGGACAATTTTCCTTTTCTTGCGGTTGTACCTGCTCCAAAAAGAGTAAACTCTCTTAAATATTTGGGAAGTTTTTTTTCCAATTTCGATTTCTGTAGGTTAATATTTAGATGTTTGAAGGAGATTTGAGAGAAGTGGGCAATTTACCTACTGCCAAGCTAGGGTATGGGGAAGTTTATTCAAGGCTTCTAGTGACGGTATCCGGGGTCTTACTTACATGAGCACACAGGGGGAACCCCGCCTTCCCCACCCACACTCCGCGTACACGCAAACAGTAGTAGCTCAACTGCATGCGAGCAGCGTCTCCATCACTCTTAACAACACAGAATCCTACAAGCCAGCGTTACGCCCTATTCTCAGAGAAGCTCACTCTTTCCTGAAGTGTTCCATTTATACCTTCTCCAGATATATGAACCCTTCTCTCACTTGGAGCAGCTACCCTTTCCCACCAAAACTGCAGAAAGATCAGATGGCGGTCTCCTTGGGGTGAAGCAATGTACATTTCCAGTTTTGCAGAACAAAAGCTGAGGCAAGAGTACTTAGATTTAGGATTCAAAGTGACAAATGGGGGAGGGCCGAAAAAATACTTCTGATTTGTAGGAGATTTTTTTAAACATAATTATTTCTGGAGAGAGAGAGAGAGAGACAGCTTGAGCAGGGGAGGGTCAGAGAGAGACAGACAGAATCTGAAGCAGGCTCCAGGCTCTGAGCTCTCAGCACAGAGGCCGACGCTGGGCTCTAACCCAGGAACCCTGAGATAATGACCTGAGCCAAATTGGATGCCCAACTAACTGAGCCACCCAGGCACCCCTGATTTATAGGATATTATCCATCACTGGGAGCAAAACAAAACAAAACAAAATAAAACAAAACAAACAAAAAGGCCAAGACCCAGAAGCATTTACAGATGGACTTCGTTTTGAGAACATTGCATTAAGAGTATTCTGAAGAGGTAGGAGATTATGCTCGGAGAAGTAGAAAGTGTGACGGAGAAGTAGAAAGTGTGACCCATTTCTGTATCTAAACACTAGGAAGCCAGGTATTCACAGATCTTAACTGTTCTATAGCAGCAAAAATTGCATAATTGAATTTCTATAATAAGGCAGAGGAAAACACTCTTGAGGAGTAGGGGAAGATCTTTAGGACTTTTTGTCTTCCAGCTGAAGCTGGGCGATGCATAAAATCTGTCCCTCTAAAGAAGACCCTAGGGAAGGCATTCTGCAAAGTTTTGATAGAACTTGTTGTCACTTGAACATCAACCAAGACGATTCCTGAATTTTCATCAGTATGTACACTGGTAAAAAGGAAGAGAAATATAGCAATAGGTTCAGGGCATATTAAATACATTCTATTGAATAATTTGAGAGGAATGGGAATTCTTTATAATTATTGTATCAATACTAATACATAGAAACAATCCTTCTAAACTGATAAATCATGAACAAATGTAAGATAGAAATCATTTGATAAATATTTATCGTAGGATATCTGTTGGGAAGCTAGCACTGGAAGGGCAACATTCCACAACCTGGGGATATCGAAGGGTATAAAACCTGAAAAACCTCTGTATTTGGGAATATGTGGTCCATAGAGAGGAGGTGTTAGACAGTGACTCCATGAGATTTAATCTGGTCAGTGAGAAGCAAGTGTGTTGGAAAGGGAAAAAGGAGTCATGCTCAGTCTAGGGTTTGACTATAGTGAGAAGAGATCAGCAGATAATAATGTTATTGCTACAAGTATATAATTTATAATTTGTGTACCTGTATACAATTTAATGAAAAGAAATATATTTAACCCATACTGGGTAATTAATTTTCTAATCAGCTCTAATACATTTTTTATGTCTTCAGGTAGTAAAATTTCTAGGTAATACGATGATACAGCGAACTAGGCATGCCTACCTTTATTTAATATAGATATTCTCAAGCCAGGGAAAACCGAATCATTATTACCTCCTATAAAATAATGTCTGAATCAAGCTTGGTCATTTTTGGATAAATCTCCTTTTTCATAATATGTTGAAACTTCCTAATAAATATTGAACCATAAAGTCACTATAAATCTAAAATTTAAATCTCAAAGTGCTCTGAAGCCTGTCATAAGGCAGTTTATGCATACATGTATCCAAAAGATGTACACTTCCTCTAAATATCTTATTACTTGAGCTGTCAATTCTGAATAAATTATGCTAAATATGACCTATCTGTGTGAGAAGAGATATGGCTTAGTGTACAATGTGAATAAGTTAGCATCTGCAAATGAAATTTAGTGATCTGTGGATAATTGCAATTCACTGTTTTATGGTTATGCGTTCTAAGTTCTCATTCCCTTAGTTATTTAGCCTTTACTATTTGTCCAGCACCTTGATGGTCTAAGAAAGTTTTGTGCTATGAAAAACATAAGTCAACATCTTTTTTTTTTTCCAGAATGACCATTACTAAGGCAAAGGGGATGCTTATCACCCTTTGTTTCATACTTTGCTCTTCAATATTACTTATTCAACAAATGTTCAGTGAATACCTGATTTGATTCGACCTCTATCTTCTCTGTTTATGGTGGAATGACAAATGCAGCATGTTCCTAAGTCCTTGAAAAAATTCAGAGCAGTAGGAGATTTAGGAAAGTCAATAAATAATAATATAAAAATTGGAATGTGAGCAATGGCCTATGCAATTGTATAGATGATAAAGGCTAATAGTGTATATAATGAACAAGACAACTGTCACACAAAAAAACTTAATATTTGACTTGCAATTCAAAGGATGAGTAGGAGCTCACTGGGAGAATATGGGTGAAAGTAAGAAACTAAAAATCCTGACAGAAAAAAATAGCATAAAAAGAAGAAAAATATGTCTACACTTGAGGATGCAAGAGGGACAGGAGAATGAAATGTAAGAGAAGATTTCCAAGGGCCCTCATTAGAACAGTAACAAGATTGGAAATTTTATTGCCTAGTATCTGTCATTGAGATCTACACAAATCGGTGTCTCAATTTAGCATTTATAGAAACAATCATTTCTCTAGAAGTTTCAAGAACTCAGCTTGAATTGAGCTCTCTTGTGGGTTTTTTTTCCCATAATTTTACTGGGGTGTTCTAATAATTATTCATTAATTTGTGCTACTGAGCATTCCCTTATTTTCCCTTTAGTATTCACAACTCTCAGTCTCTCATTTTACTCCCAAATGTGATATTTTCTGCCTACATTTTTTAATTTAAGTATGTCATCATTGCATTTCTTACATATAGTCCTTTATTTCAACTTCTAAAATTCTTTATTTTTGTCTGCACATGATCTCCCTTAGCAGACTCATTCATTCCAAAGGCTTCAAATATTGACAGATTCTATCCTCAACCAAACTTTGTCAGACTCCTTTGAGCTCTCTTTTTGCCCAGAAGTCATTCTTCGCAAAAAATCCTGCTAATTAAGTTTAGGGAGAATCTCTAACTCTTGGTCTCTGATCAAGTTCTTTATCCTCTACCCTTGATTTCTAAGTCCTTGGCCTGCCTTTAGCAAGAATCTTGTTAAGCCAGTTTAGCAGGAATCCTTTTCTCCTTGATATCTAATCAAGTTCCTCTTCCTAACTTTCTATGTATTCAGAAGCAAGTTCAATCTGTCTCTGATATTGAAATAGTCTTAAATAACTGCAAGTTATTGCCTTATCAGCCAAAGTTTCACAGTTAAAGCTGTTGCTTTAATAACTGTCAGAATAATTTTTAAATGTTTATTTTTGAGGGAGGGAGAGAGAGAGAGAGAAGCAGAGAGGGAAGAAGAGAGAATCCCAAGCAAGTTTCACACTGTCAGTACAGAGCCCAATGTGGAGCTCGAACCCAGGAATGAGGAGATCAAGACCGGAGCTGCAGTTGTATGGTTAACCAACTGAACCACCCAGGTGCCCCAGAATAATTTCTTTTTAATACAGTTTCACTTCCATGTGAATAGCTACCAAATCACTATCCCACGAGTGGATTATTAACTGGCGTCTCAGTCAGTCATCGGATGTTTCATCCTATAGGCCTGAGTCTCACAAATGGACTCTATATTTGTTAGAGATAGCATCTTTTTCTTATTATAGGCTTGGAATTTCAATATTGTTCTGTGCATCATAATTTCACTGTCCTCTGCCCTCATATTTCAGCCCAAAGTTATGTGTATTCTTCGTTATCCATGTCCTCTGCGTACATTCATTGTTTTCATTGTGTTTCCTGCCTCTCTAATTCACAGTTTTGTCAATCCATCTTGGAATCCTTCATTAGCCTACTAATTGGTCAGTCCTTTCCTACTCTTTCTCCCTCTTAATCTCCTGTAAAATACTATCAACTCATTTTTCACAAAATAAAACTTTAATCTGTTTACATCACACTCAAATACTTCTATTGCTCCCCAGTGCCTATATATTTTCCAAAGGTCGTATGTAACTACTAGTGTTATCTAAAACAAAGACATAGGTGATGAGCACATATTTTCATATGTATTATTATGTCATGTTAATTATTATTTGTGTATAATAATTATAATATAATAAAATAGTGTTATTTTCTGCACATCACTACACTTTTTTTTTATTAGTAATTCTACTTATTCTAGTAGTTGACATTTCCTTAGTATAAAGCAGAAATTATAACACAGTAAATGTGAGAATGTAGATCTCTGGTCTGAACTGAAGTTCTGCCTTTTTCATATATGAACGCTTTGCCAAATTATGTAATATCTTATGCTTTAAATTTCCAATTTGTGGGATGAAGATAATTATGGAACCTATCTGAGGAGGTTATTATGTAGTATGAAGAGATAATTTGTATAGATTAGAAGATTGATTAGCAAATTAATGTTTTTTAAAAAGTAAGGTCAGTTATGAATATTATTAGTAATAATTATCCATAATTTTGAATTACAATTCACATTGTGACCTGGTTTTTTTTAAATTTTCTCCTTTCTCTCTTTTTACTGTCTTTAACAGGTGCTGTAAAAAAAGTTTTTTAAAATCCAAATGTTAAAAAAAATGATGGAAAAAATTCATTTTACATACAGAGAAAGCATTTGCCACAATTTCATACATGAATTTAAGAAAATACTTAATGATACTGCCATAATGGTCAATCATGTTAAGACCAGGGCAGTAATTCGTGACTATCCTTCAGTTTCATGAAGGGATAATTAGTTCCTACCACAACTTCTTTTCCTCATGACACTTGTTGGCTTTCATACAGAAGCACTGTCACTGGTGTATTAAGTTGGAGGAAAATATCTTCCAAGATGAAATTTTCAGCTTCTGATATAGTGCACACAATTAGGGCTGGCTTTGCAGATTAGCCAAAGTCATCTAAACCAACTAAATTTCTTCTCACAAAGTAAATTTCACATCAAGAATATATACATGAGGAATACATATGATAATTTCAAAGCTCAAATTATGCAGTTAATGCTTCAGGAAGAATGAGTTGCATGCCCTATGTTATATGAAATTTATGCCTATAAATTTGTATGAAAAATCAATTAGAGTATTTTAAACATTTTGATAACCTCTTAAATTACCTTTCTTAAAACCATAATTCACAGCTGGTATAAGTAGGAAAAAAAACTTTTTCCAATATTCTGTGGCTATTTCCATAAATACATTTATGAAAGTTTAGATTCTGGACACTGCCTCATGGCTGTAGCAAAACAAATGTTTGTTGAAAAATAATTTATATAATTTGGGTGGGGGGGAGGAAGATTTCCTAGAATTGAAACTTTTCAGAAAAGTTAAGTTTTTTAATGTTTTGTTTTGAAATAATTTTACTTAGAGAAAAGATATAGAGACAGTACCAAGTTCCAATATGTTCTTCACCCAGCTTCTTCTAGTATTAATATATTTCATAACTATGGCACAAATAGCAAAAATAAGGTATTAACATCAATATAGTACTATTAACTAAACTACTGACTTTCTTGGATTTCCTAAGTTTTTTCTACTTATTTTATCCAATTTGGGGCAATATCCCACAATTAGTTTTATTCTCTGTAGTTGTTTCCACTCTGTATCAATAGAGTAGTCATACTGTTTCATCTTGAGTTCTCTAGACTTATGGGATGATTTTTTTTAATTTGCATACAGGTAAACTCACTCTTTAAAGTATTAAGCTATAGGAGTGTCTGGGTGGCTCAGTTGGTTGAGTATCTGACTATTGGTTTAGGCTCAGGTCATGGTCTCAAAGTTTCATGGGTCCAAGTCCTGCATCATGTTCTGTGCTAGCAGCAAGGAGCCTGCTCAGGATTCTCTGTCTCCTCTCTCTCTGACCTTCCCCAACTTGCACTGCCTCTGTGTCTCTCAAAATTGACGATAAACTTTAAAAACTAAAGTATTAAACTATAAAGATGATGATGAATACATGCAGCACTCTTTCCACCATTCAGATTTGCTCTGTTGCCCCCATATCCCTTGAGAGCTCCCTTCTAGTATTATTCCCTCTTTCCATTTGCAACATCTAGCAAGCACTGACCTGTTTTCTGTTCTTTTCTGTTGCCTTTCCTATATTGTCCTATGAGTGGAGCCATCCAACAGGTGGCATTTGAATTCGGCTGCTTTCACTTAGCTCAACGCAAGATTCATCTATGTTGTTGCCTGAATCATCTGTTTGTTTTTATTATTGGGTAATCTGCCATTGTGTGGGTATACTGGTGTTCAGATCCCCTCATTTCGACAAACATCTGGTTTGTTTATGGTCTGAAGTTAGTCTTGAGCAATTTTTTTCTGTAAACTTCATAATAAGAAAACAAATATTGCGGGGCGCCTGGGTGGCTTAGCCGGTTAAGCGTCCGACTTTCGCTTAGGTCATGATCTCGCGGTTCGTGGGTTCGAGCTCCGCGTCGGGCTCTGTGCTGACTGCCAGCTCAGAGCCTGGAGCCTATTGGAGAGTCTGTATCTCCTCTCTCTCTGACCCTCCCCTGATCACACTGTCTCTCTCTCTCTCTCTCTCTCTCTCCTAGAAATAAATAAAAAATATTAAAAAAAAGAAAGAAAACAAATATTGCAACTAAAAATATCTCAAGAATCTGCACAGACATTTCACCAGAGAAGTTATATTGAAGGCTACAAGCATATTTCAAAAGTCTCAAAATCACTAGTAATTAGAGAAATGCAAATTAAATCCAAAAGGTGATACTACCATGTATCTACTCCTTATGGGGGTCTTTTTTTGTAAAAAAAAAAAAAAAAAAATTGACTATCCTAAGTGCATGAATACAATTTACTTCTGTATACTGATCATAAATATTGCAACCTTGTTCAACTTTCTTAACAAATAGGCCTCTTTCAAGGAGAGAATGGGTTTTCAGTTTTTGATTTATATACAGCTCTGAGGGGACAGCCGTGATGAGTCCAAGCAAGCTCATCAAGGACAGTTTCTTAATTTACTATATCTCTGTGGACCTCATGGGTGCAAGGCAAATAATTGGCTTTCAGAGATAGATGTTTCCAGAGCCAGTCTCTCAGAATGAACTCTTAAAAGTTAAGGAGACGGATGTGGGATACAAACCTCTTCTCAGGAGAAAACTGAGAATTTTGAGCTCCCTCTTAATTATAGGGCTGTGTGCTGGGGTAGAGTTTAGAATGAGTGTGTGTCTCAGCCTTCCTTATCGGTTTTGATATAGGTATTACTTCATTTGCATGATTCGTAAGTCACTGAGCTAGCTTCTGGATTTCATTCAGAAGAAATTGCTCTATGTGCAGTTGTTCATTTGATGTGTCTGTGGGAAAAGGTAAGTTCAGGAGCTTTCTATGTCGCCATCTTGGACTAGGACCTCAAGAATTCTTCTAATAGGAGTTAAGAGAGTTGACCTTTGGTCCTGGTTCATTAAAGCATGATTTGAAGCATATCACTAAATTTCTCAGCCCACTTTCTTACCCATAAAATGAGACTTGTGGAAATATATGTATCTAATGCTAAAAATTCTGTGATTATGAATTTTAGAGTTTGGACGTAAGAAAAAAAGTTTGTGTGTGGTGAAGATGTCTGTCACTGGGAATAGGAGATAGCTGAAATAATAAAATTGGAGACACAAAGTATAAACTTATAGGAAAGCATAGTTATCCATTTTTAAGTTAAAATAGCCTTTAGAAATTGTCAATAGCATGCCTATAAATTGATCTTTGAATTAGTTAAGAAAGTGCAGTGATAGGAAGACTTCCATTAAAGATTACATAAGTGAGTTGAAATCAAAATTAGATGATTTTTGAATTCATCTAACTCAGTAGAAGCAATAAAGTTGTGTCAGAAGTTACTGCACAAATTATTAAAAGAGTCTGTTATAGAGAGTCATGTTTAAAAGTTGATCAAATCACGGGATGCCTGGCTGGTTCAGTTGGTTAAGCGTCTGACTTCAGCTCAGGTCATATCTCACAGTTGTGGGTTTGAACCCCCTGTTGGGCTCTGTGCCGACAGATCAGAGCCTGGAGCCTGCTTCGGATTCTGTGTCTCCCTCTCTCTCCCTGCCTCTCCACCATTTGCTCACCTGCTCACTCTATCTCTCTCTCTCAAAATTAAGCATTAAAAAAAATAAATAAATAAAAGTTGATCAAATCAAAGTAACGTTGACCAAGAACAAAGTGTAAGGATGCCCAATGAGCTCGTAATATACCAGATTACAAGAAATTTAACTGTGAGAGGACAGGACCCTAGATGTGAAACATGGGTATATTGTCCGATTAGTGTAATTGGCAAAGCCGGACCCTGGCTGAGCTACTCCAAAGTTACTGATTATGGTCAAATCATCCTACACATTACTTAGAACCATATGCTGGCTACAAATCTTTGATATTTTTGAAATCTCAACAGAGTTGAGATGGAAATTTTTCTCACCTTTGTTGGTAAAGAGCTGAACTTGAAATGAATTTAATTACATTCATTTTTACATAGTGCTACTTTTAGAGATAATATTTTCATTGGTATCCTCTCATTTGTATGTCTGTTGAGTTACTTAAATTTTTTGAACATTAAGGGGAATAACTTTTTAGGCTCATGTTGTTAATTTAAAATACTGAAGATAATTTAATTAAAAATTTAAGTATTACATCACTGTTTAAGAACATTAGATGTGTTGGATTGTGTCTTTGATCATTCATTATAAACTAGTAGTATAATTATTCTCATTATTAAGTAGTAAAGACACTAAAATACCATAATAACTAAATGCCATAATAATTGCCAGTACAACCAACAAAGAAACAATGCTATACACAGACTGGATAATATACACAGAAGAATTACAATGTCTATGAAAAACACATAAAAAGAGCATAATTATAAGAAAGGAAGACATATTTGAGATTCTCTCACAAACAAATGTGAAAAGGATAAAGAATGTTTTCAACTACTTTTTACATCATCTATACAATTTTATTTCTAAGAATAAATAGCAGATAATAAGGTCACCTGTCAATGCATATGAATATTTAAATAAATACTAATTACCTTGTGAAATTTGTGACAATATTGGTTGAAGAGGTCATTTTGACAATGTTTGAGAAGACATACTTTGGCTGAATTTTTCCTAATACTTTTTAGTCTTTCTACTACAGTGAAGACTACCAAAGGTGGATTTTCTCAACATGTAGTTTGTCAATTGATATAATCTTAAAAACAGAAAGAAGTTATTGATGGTGGTGATGATGATGATGGTGATGACAACTTGTACTGTTACTAGTTTAGGTCTTAGACTTTTCTGACTTAAAGATTAAATACTTTCTCTAGGATACATATCCATAATTGCACAGTTAGGTGCTGTTTCACTAAAGGCAAGTAGCCAAGCCTAAACATAAGTGGCAAAACGTTTCCAGGGAATGAGAAATTTGTAATGGACCACATACATAGTAGGTATTTAATAAATTTGAATTAAATTCAGAGGCTTTTTCTTAGTATCACCAGCCACCTTTTGTCCTCATTAACTGGTAATTGTTTTCCTATTGGAAATTCCCTTTCATATCTTCTTTCAAAGACCTAGTGTTTTCTTTCCTCTCTTCTATAGCAGGCTATGTTATTTTGTAAATTAACAGTAAAGTTTCTTAGAAATTATATAAAAGTGTGTGTATGTGTGTGTGTGTGTGTGTGTGTTCATGTGAAGGCCTGTAGATTTGTGTAGGAGAGATTTATTTGGTATTATATGTTTATTCTTGGGATTGACTGAATGCAGAGAAAGCTGCTCAGATGTCAAATGTATCTTTGAGACATGGCCTTGAACATAAGTGAGTGGGTGTATGATGTGCTCAAGCAAATATGTTGTTTCTTTTCTTCTTGTGCATCTCAAAGCTTCTCCAATGCAAGCATTCTCTTTCTCTATCTTCCCTGTTCCTGTCTTTTCTTGCTTCAGCATATATGATTCTGTCTCCAAGTTGATTTCTCAGTTCATTGTATATGAAAACATCTCACTAAAGTTTGCATGTGTCCAATACATTGAAACCACTTTGGAATGTAAGTATTAGTGAATGTACTTAAAATAGCTGTGTTCGTAAATAGTAACAATGAAATAGTACAAGATCCTAAAAATAATGTGAAATCCTACATTATTTGCAGAAACAGAAAGAAGGGGAAAAAAGGGCGAATGACACTTGTGACTAAGAAAAATTATTTTAATTTCATTACAATCTTAAATGCATTTCAGGATTTTGAGTTTAGGGCTTATTTAATCTTGATGATTTGCACCTGTGGATATAGTAATCGCAAGGAGGGAGATGAGTGGGAATTGGACTGGGACTAGGGATACAATCCAAAAACTCCATTAATTGCTGTGAGATTTCTAATGATTCACTTAAAAATTAATGTGCATTTTATAGTAAACTCTCTTCTGTGTATAGTAATAATTGTTATGATTATAATCCTTTAAAACTGCTCACTGGTAAAATTTTCATTCCAGAAAAATTCTGCCAAGTTATTCTTCTATATTCATGTACTCAACAAAATGCCCCTCCAATCGAAAGGGAGATTCATGTCCCAGTTTGAGAAACATGGGTTTATTCCTATTAAGACTTTAAGTCATATTCCTAAAGGCAGCACTTTAAGTCTTAATCTAAATATATGAATGCTCAATTGGTAAAAATATAGGCATCTTGGCAGAGAAACCCTACCAGTGCTCCCATTTTTAAGAAAATCCTCATTATTTTATTCACTTTTTTCTAAATAACTGAAAACCTTGAACCCATCATCAGGTAGCTAAATTGTGCTAAATATACAGTTGTGTGTGGCTCTCCAAGAGAGGTTAAAAACCACATTGCCAGAAAAGAATATGTAAGTAATAGGCCATTTCAAAAAACAGTGCTGAGACCAGAAAGAAGTAAACAGATTTCCAGTAATAATACTCTAATTTTTTGTATGAAAATATGCATCTATTAAAATTAGAGTTAACTTTTAATATACAGTCTTAAGTGAATATTGAATGGTATGTGCAAAAAGTTACAGCCTGAAAAAAATATATACTTTCTATTAGTAAAAGGCAAAAGATTTTATGATCTGAAAATACTTTCATGTCTTTTAAATAAGCAATTTGAATAGAAGCAGTATTACAAAACAAACTTTGGGTCATATGTCCGTGTTTGAAAATGAGCCCTTTAAAATGCAAAATGAGAGGAAATAAGATGCAGCATGTTTTTAGCTGACCAGGATAAAGTTAAAATGAAACATAGATGCTATTGAAAATGCAGATCTGAAGCTTAGAAGCTTGACATTTCAAAGTTGCATAATCCAACCAGACAGCAACAAAGAAATGGAAAACTGGAGCATGTAACACCATTTGCCTACCTGTATATAGAACTTTGTTACTTTGTGTTATATATACTATATATGTATATGTATACAGTATATGTGTGTGTGTATATATATGTACACACACATAAATTTTCATGTATATGTGTATACATATACACACACATATATATACATGTACCTCTGAAGTACACCTCTCAAATACACTCTTTGAAGCTAAGGGTACATAACATTAACTTTAGTATTAACAGAAGAAAAATTGATTACCTCAAACTCATTAAAGACCGTGGAAATCAATGCCCAAAAGGACTTATTCTTTGCAGTTAACTTGCTCTGGTAGTTAAAGCATTGCTATTGATGTGCAAATACACTGCTTGTAGCTGGCCATCACCTCCACACCACCAACAACACAATGTGCTTTATTTGTCACCTGCAAATGTCCTATTGACTTACATACAATTAAGAAATTTGCAACTGTATTTTCTCTCTTGAATGACAGAAATAGTTATGAGCACATTCACTTAACCAGGAGAAAGGAGAAAGAGAAAGAAACTCTCTCATCTACAAGCTTATTCACGTGGCTATGTAGACAATGAGTTAACCAGAGCAAACAATGCATGTTTCTCATGCTACCTTTTCAGATATGGAATATCTGACTTACAGTATCTGGAAAGTTTTGCATGTGAATCTTAGTGGGTCACTCTGCCATCACTGTTCTTTTCATTAATATGCAGTTGAGGAGACCCTGGGTTAATTACCAAGTCCTCATCCTCAAACATAAGGAGAACAGAACATACCTGTTTTATTCCCAAGAGAAACACACGACTGAGAGTTCTTCTCTTTCCCTTACGTCTTTGGAGGTGCCCACCTGGGAAGCAAAACAGATTGGTCTATTTCTGGTGGAAATACTGAAAAATATTTACAAACTGATATTTTGTTAGAATTTTACATCTATACTTAAGTCTTTTTTAAAGTGTTTTAAATTTATTTTTGAGCGAGAGAGACAAAGTGTGAGCAGGGGAGGGGCAGAGAGAGAGGGAGACACAGAATCCAGAGTAGGTTCCAGGCTCTGAGCCATCAGCACAGAGCCCAAAGTGAGGCTCGAACCCACAAACTGTGAGATGATGACGTAAGCCAAAGTTGGACTCAACTGACTGAGCCACCCAAGCCCCCCACATACTTAAGTCTTTTTAACAAGGACTAGCGGGGTTAAGGAAATGAAAACTACTAAATCACAATATATATATTTTGAGGGCAATGAACCATGATCTTCCTGGTCTTTCCTTCCTGAAAATAGTTTAAGTATATAACTTTAAAATTTCCCAAAGAAGTCACACCCACTCATCACTGAGATAAAATTTATTTATAGATATTAATTTTTAAATTAATAAATATAAAACTGAGCTGTAGTCCTTTCTGATTATCAGGGTTTATGTTGCCAGATCATACCTACTCTTCCATAATATATCAAAAACGTTATGTCAGCATGGTGATGAATCTGTGCTGGGCAACAGCTTGGCCAGAGGAAAATATGTCATCATCTTTGCAAATTATAGATTAGGGCCTTTTAGTTTTTATACAAAAGTAAGAATTATTACATGCATCATACTTTATCAAGAATAATACTTACAGGGGCACCTGGGTGGCTCAGTCGGTTAAGCATCCGACTTCGGCTCAGGTCATGATCTCACGGTTTGTGGGTTCGAGCCCCACATCGGGCTCTGTGCTGGCAAGCTAGCTCAGAGCCTGGAGCCTGTTTCAGATTCTGTATCTCCCTCTCTTTCTGACCCTCCCCTGCTCACGCTGTGTCTCTCTCTCTCTGTGAAGCAAATAAAACATTAAAAAAAAAAGAATAATACTTATTTAGGTAATAGTTTTTGAAGGGGAATAATAAAAAGTATAGAATTGTATTTTCTGAGAAAGGAAATATGTTTTTCCCTGATGGATTTTGATGGTGAGATTATGTGACAACTGCAAATATTTGTGATACTTGACAAGATGGACCGTAAAAAAGCCTCTGAGTATTCACAGTGTAAGAACTCAGAGGGCATTTGGCAATCATTTACTTTTGGATATTGTCCCATTATGGAGGAGTCTTATTCTTGGTATTCCTCATTGATTTCATTTAAATCCTTGTTTCTTTTTAAAACATTTTTTAACGTTTATTTGTTTTTTTGAGTGACAGAGACAGAGCTAGAGTGGGAGAGGAGCAGAGAGACACATATAGAATCTGAAGCAGGCTCCAAGCTCAGAGCTGTCAGCACAGAGTCTGAGCCTGACACAGGCCTTGAACCCACAAATCATGAGATCATGACCTGAGACAAAGTCAGAAGCTTAAGCAACTGAGCCACCCAGGGACCCCTAAATCTTTGTTTCTTAATAAAAGTATAGTTTATTTATATACTTTTAAAAATTCTACAAATCAGTTAAAAGAATAATGTCAGATTATCCAGAAAACTTTAGCAGAGATTTTGTATGTAGAGTATATGGAGGTGATGAAATTTATTGCTTCCAGAGGTGTCTTAACAAGGAGTCAGAGGCACCAGAAACACTGACCAAACATTGCTTGGACTTCGCCTCAATTCTTTTTGTAAGGGCTTCAAAGTTTCATTGAAGTGGTTTCTGCCTTGAAGATATGAAACTAATTTTCTAGTATCGCATAAAAACATATGTTCTTATCACAAACTGTTTAATATTTGATAATAATGCAAATGGCTCATTTTCCCAAAACTTTACATGCCAAAGAAATAATAAATACACAGGCATCTTATTGAATGTCTACTTTTTCTTTTTTAAAATTTTTTTTTAATGTTTTATTTATTTCTAGGAGAGAGAGAGAGAGAGACAGCGTGAGCAGGGGGGGTTCAGAGAGAGAGGGAGTCACAGACTGAAACAGGCTCCAGGCTCTGAGCTGGCAGTCAGCACAGAGCCCGACGCAGGGCTTGAACCCACGAACCACGAGATCACGACCTAAGCGAAAGTAGGATGCTTAACCGACTAAGCCACCCAGGCGCCCCGAATGTCTACTTTTTCAAAACATGGAGAATATAATTCAATACAATTATTAGCTCTGATTGATATTTTTGAAGTGTGACTTTCACAATAATCAGTGCTAAGTGCTGGTACTACAAAAATGAAAATATACATCTAGAGATGATAAATGATAGATAAATAGATGATATATAGAACTGTAGTTAAGATACATAATTTATTTGAGATAGATGTATAAACATAATTTTAGTAGAATATGTAGGAAGTAACTACAGAGGACTCCAAAGGGTGATGATCCAATGATCTGGGTTAATTATATTACATATAAACACCCACATCCATTCATTCAATAATACAATTATATATTAATGAAAGGGTTGGACAATATTTTGTGTTCTCTGCTTAACCTTGTAAATAACATTAGAATTTCTACCACTTTAGTTGCCATGAACCAAAGAAATCCCACACAAATCTTTCTGAACATTCATATTTCAATATAAAGGCAGAAAATTCAGCTGCAATGCCTTACCTGAGAGCGAGTGATTTGTTCTAGGAATCCTTTCTTGACTAGTTTCAGGTAGATATTGTCACAAACTTTCAGACATCTTTAAGAATCTCTTCTCCCTCTTGGGTAGTTTGCAAATGTCTTTTAAAACAGAAATGATGATGAAGGAGTATATTTTACATTTGACTGCAATACTATGGTATCCTCAGAAGTGGCAATCCATGCTTTCTTGGGCAATGACTGGAGATGTCAGAGTCCTTCTGACTCAATAAATCCTTCAATATTGCCAGATTCATGATAAAAAAAAATCCAGATTCATAAGCCCAAAGGCAAATAGGTAATCTCTGCAGAATAATGTTGAAAGTATCTGCAGATCACTTAATCCATGTAGTCACAACTGGCCTCAAGTGTAGATTTGGTTCATGGCAAGTTTTACTTGATAAGAATTGCTATAACTCATATCCTTTAAAATCTATGTAATGGTTACATTACCTATATATAAGGATGGAGGAAAACAGTTTAAAGCATTTGCCTCCTAGCAAACCCCACAGAGGACAAAGCCAATGTGACAAATGTCACATTGGTTTTATTAAGAACTCTCCAAGTGTGCTCGTAATGTTAGAAATCACACTTCTCATGCCATTTATTTTCTTGAACAATATGAGATGAATATAAATTTTAAAAATAATCTTTCAAAAACATTCTTTGCTGGTAAGTAAGTACATACTATTTCTTTTTAGTTATGTTGAGAGTGTACAATTATCAGTCTAAAAGAACAATGTAGGAGATTGCAGTGGACTAGAAGAGATTTATAGGAAGAGCTCACTTTTAAAAGGAGTCAGGTTTATGAGTTTTCTTGAGAGATGGAGTGCTTCCCTTATTTACTCAGAGGGACAAAAACAATCAAACGCTCCATGATACTAGACCAAGATCACCAATGGGAAAACAGTAGCTGTAGTAAAGATGCACTTTGCTGCATCAAATAAAATGTCCATATATAATGAAAAAATTATGTCTTAGGAAATGAAATTAGAAGCCCCAAGAGACTTGGAAATAAATATGGCAGAAATTGAATATTGCATGACATAGACCTTTAATTATCCTTTGTTCACAGAAAGGTATCTTGCAATAGCAGTTTTATTAAAACACATTAAGATAAAATTAAAAGTAAAATATAATAATAAATGCTACATGTGGATATATCTCAAAATAACACATTTTACTGACCAAGAAATAATTTACGACCTTTTTTACTCTTATAGAAAATAAAATATGTGCATTCCTCGGTAACATAAAGAAAACAACCCATATAAATAAAGATATTTCACACATATTTTCAGAGCTTTATGAAAGTTAGCTCTGGCCCACAGGAAAGACATGTACTGTTATGAGTGACTTAATGGAACAAATGCTTTATAGTGGCTTTTAAAACTGAATTCTAGTTCTGAGATCTACCGCTTACTGGCTGTCTAAGGCTATTGCTCATTGATTTAACCTCCAGGGATATTATTTTCTTTATCCATTAAAAAGTGGCCTAGTATCAGCTGCCTTACCTGAACATGCATTGATATAAATGCCTGGAAAAAGATTTTTTTTTTTTTAAATTCAGCTCCTGCCTGTGTTGACCAAAAGTATTTCATATTTTTTTCAAATAAGTTTATAGTTAAAATTTAGTTTAATTATTTTCTTGCCTAATTTTTCCTGCATAACACAGACAATAGCACCAGGAAATTGCATTTACTGCTGTAAATTCATTTTATAAAGTAAATTGAAAATACGTCAAGCTGTATTATAGACGGGGAAAATCAAGTAATGACTAGTGACTGTCATCCAAGCGATTCATATTAAAAAAACAACTCTTTTTAATTCCTTTAAAGAACTATGTAATAAATGGATTTTTTAAACTAGGAATTATGTATTAACCACCTCCTATTGCCCATATCTGTTTTTACATATTAATATAGAAATATGGCTTTCAAATGCTATGGTGGGAGATCTGTCTTCATCTTATATAATCAGTCAGCCATGATAGGCTTCCAGTCTTTTAAGTTTTTGTTGATTCTAATACCTAACATAACTCCTTCTTCAAATTCGTTGCAGTTCTGACTTCTGGCCTGAGGGTCTCTTAATGTCAATAGCTGAAATAATTTTCTAACTCGACTTCCAGACTCTGGCCTGGCTCTCTTTTTATTCACCCTTGGAGTTTGTGTTAAGTATGATCAGTTAAAAAGTGTTCTTACCACAATTTTTTAAAAAGTACATATACTTTTATTTTCACTATATGAGTTCAAAAAATTTCCGAAGTATTAACCTACCTGATAGCAGCACTTAACCTATTACTGTGTTCCACATACTCACCAATACGAAGTATTGTAGACTAATATTTGACAATTTGATGAATGCAAAATGATATCCTTTTATGACTTTAATATAAAGTGGCTGATAACTAGAAGTAAAATGAATTCCAATTTGGAAATAAAATACATTTTGAAAATATAAATAATCTAAAAATGCTTGTTTAATAGAAAATGTTGCTAAACATTGAAGAAAATATTTATGGGCCTAATTCAGGTCCCTTTGAAATGTACTTTTCCAACCTTGGGTACAAAATGTTTTATTGTAGCCTGCATGAATTGTTACATGAATTATTCCTTCAACACGCATCCTTGCCTTTATTCATGTTCTTTACAGGAAAAACGTTTTTGCATTTCACTACCTGTTGAAATCGAACTCATCATTCATAACCAATGCATTGTAATGTTCCCTTCTGAGTTCTTGCTAACTCTCAATAACTCTCTTCCTGAGACAAATTTTTATAGTTCTGTATCTGATATAAAGCAGCACCTTATTCAAAACAAGTTGATATATCAGTGTATCACACTGAAATATGGGAAATGTGCACCATTTCCATTTTCAACTTGTGAGTTTATTTTTTAAATCAGAGACTATGTGTTATATATTCATCTGTGAATTTTTAACCCTTAGCCTAGTGCCAAGTATAGCAGGGGGTACCCAACACATTCTGAACTGGATTCCTTTTTGTAACAATCTTTCTTAATGAATCAATAGATGGTTAGGCAAACTGGGCTCTGGATTAACCTGGAGAATATGCTTAGTTTTCAGTAGCAGCAGGTTTAAAAAAAGGTTAAAAATTTCTTCTGTAGTGTAACTTTAATTTTTCTATTGGCTGTAGTGTTTATAATGTAATAAACCAAAGGGAATTTTAACAACACATGCCTAAAATTACCAAGTAACTTAAAGACTATCAATCATACTTTCTAAAAATATATTGACTACATATAGTTGGTATGAATATATACAGAGACATGCAGTATAATGACCCAACTCTGTCTTATAAAGAGACACATTTTATATTTCAACAAATATAATACACAATTAATTCTAGAAGCTCCACTATTGATATATGACTAACAAAGATAAAAACAAAACAAAACCCCACATGGATACAGTGTTTTTTATGCTTATCAAATAAGCTATGCTATTCTTACTAAATAGAGACTGTCTTATATCACTTGAATGCAAACAAAAAACCAGAAAATACAATCATAATAAATTAAGTAAGTTATTTCCAAAATCTTTTTCCCGTTTAGAATCAAATGCTTCTGACATACTTTGCTACTCAGAGTCATTAATGTCAGTTTTTTTTCCACATAAGACTGTACCATCAAGAACACTGATGTTGCAACTCTTTAAAGGAATCCTTAAGGATCTACTAGCCATCGATTCCAAGTTCTGAAGCTCATTTGCACTTAAGTACACTAAGAGAATTTTTGATTCCTGCTTTAGGAATATTTCTGAACACATTTCTAAATCACTACTCCCCTTCCTTCCTTTTCATATTATTTGCTTCTCTGGGGTTTGTGTTCTCTTCTCATGTTTAAGATTTTGCTCCAAGCTACTCACATTCATTCTGTAAGTCTTGATGCTGGTGATTTTAAGAACTTGTACAATCATTAATAGCTACTTTGTGACTACTGCCTTAGACAAGAGTCCCCACTGGAAGATGCCATTGAATATGGGATGTGTCTCAGTTGGTAATCTTAATATATGAAAAGATATGTGACATAAAATCTGAGGGATATAGCATAGTATTTAGTGACATCAGTCTGTAAGATTTTACTTTCACAATGTATACATATATCATCACGTTGCACACCTTACATGTCTTATGATTTTATTTGTCAATTATACCTCACTGAAGCTGAGATATATTTTAAAATGTTCTGTTTTTCATCTTTAAACAACTGAAAGGCATGAAGCATTAACACAAATCTCACTGTTTACAGCAAAATGGAACTTTTTGTTCTTTCTCACATGAGTTGACCATGACCATATTCTTCCTCCAGATTGTTATTTAGTTCAGTCACTTAACTCAAAGTTTAAACAGTTTGAAGGTTAAAAGTCATTTGTTTCTTTACAAGGAAAAACAGATTCCATTTCACAAAGATATTTCATCTCCTTAATTGAAAAACAAAAAGTTCTAAGGACCTACTGTTATACCCAGATCGCAGTATCCTCACTGACCAGAGACCACCGGGGAGACCAAGTCACACATGCAAAGGCAAAGGGCTTTATTATGGGCTCCAGCTTGGGCTCACAGACTTCACCAGCGCCGTGGATCCATGCTGAGAGCCCCGAACAAGGGCAGAGTAGGGTTTTTATGGGGTTTGTGGCAGGGGAGTTACAGAACTTGTGACATGGGAACAGTGATCCAATCATAATTATACATCATTGACAGCGGGTTTGACCATACACATTGTCTAGAGTATTCGTTACTTTTGGCGGGATCCAATTACAACATTTAGAGTACCTTTAAATTTAACCAGTCACAGAGTGAGCCTAGGGTCTTACTAACAGGTTAACTTTAACATTAGGTAACAGGGTCCTATCTACAGTTTCTATCTCCAGGCCTCTCCCTTAACAATGTGGAGGGTGGTCACTGGCCTTTCCTGATTGAGTGTTGCAAGGGTGGTTACTCTTGCCTTGGGCAATGTGTAACTGCCTGATAGTTTCAGGGAAGCTGAAACTCAGGCCTTCTAGTTTAGAGGGGAAACTTAAAGCCTGTCATAGAGTCAGTTTGGTTTAGACGTTTAGACTTATGGCCTTACGCTACTTCTTTATAAAGAGAATTGGTGGAACTTAAGATGTACATTTGGTGGGGCACCTGGGTGGCTCGGTCGGTTTGGCCTCCGACTTCGGCTCAGGTCATGATCTCGCGGTTCGTGGGTTCGAGCCCCGTGTTGGGCTCTGTGCTGAGGGCTCGCTCGGAGCCTGGAGCCTGTTTCAGAGTCTGTGTCTCCCTCTCTCTCTGACCCTCCCCTGTCACACTGTCTCTCTCTCACAAAAATAATTAAAAATATATTTAAAAAAAAAAAAAAAGATGTACATTTGGGTAACTTCACCTCAAAGACATGTCAAAGAATTAGTTAAAATCTGAGTCCTCAAAGTATAATGAAATCCCTAAAGTAAGCCATGTGATTTGAAGGTATGTGTAGATGGCATTCAGCACTTCAGAAGTTAATGCACTCACTATAAAAACTGATTCATAGTCCTACGATGCTACCATAATTTTCGTGATAAAAATATGCTCTTTTTTCTTAGGCCACTTTGCAAATATTTCATTATTAGAATTATTATTTGTCCACATATGATAACTCTGTAAATCAAAGAGTAGTTCATTTATAATGCAGCCAAGGCAGCTAACACTGAGAGCCCTGTAGATGGAGTCACTATCTTGTACTTCTCTGGAAACCCAAGATTTTGCTTCTAGGCCCATCAAAGTTACTTACTACATCTTTTTAATTATTTTCATTTTAATAGGTATGATTCTCAAGTATGAAATATGTACACTGTTCTTTAATTTTAGAAGATTCAAATCCATATCTATTTTGATCTCTTTGTTACAGTAGGACTAGAGGAGTGGGGAGATGAGTAATCTGTTTAGTCCAAGCCATTAGTTCATAGAAGTAAACTAGAAATCCTCATCTGCATCTCCTTTCCAGTCCATCCCTCTCCTTGCTGCTTCTCTAACATATCTTGGGGATATAGTGCCCTCTCTGCTGCTTCCATGTCATCCTAAGGTATTGAAATCTCTTGTATCCTATGCCTGGATGAAAATATAAAGACATCCTTTTTTGGGGGGAGGGGGTGGTGGTTGGCTGCTGGGAGCCGCACTGGCCTCGCTGGATGAAAGTCACAGCGAGGAAATGGCAGCGTTTGCACAGCTCCTGCCATGAGAAATGAAAACTGGTATCTCCTTCGGCTACTACTGGCTCATGTTGGAAATGAGGCTACTGGTATTGACCAGGCCTCACAATATTCCAGATCAGACCAATATTCCCCACACAGATTGCTCATAAGGAAAAGCACATTCCTGCCTTTTCAAAAGAGACTTCAGATGAAAGCATTGTGGGTGATTGTCAAAAGGCTCTTCCTATGGGCCTTGCAGGTCCAAGACGTACATAATAAAGGGGGCTAAGAACACAAGAGTTACAATTGAGCATGGCCCTGAGACAAAGAGCCCAATTTAGAGTTAAGGACAGATATCCACCCCCACCCAATTGTTTCCACTAGGAGCACCACACACCCCCTCCCCCATCAGTATTCAGAGTGACTTGAATATGCTGATTGCTCCCTGTGAAGGAACCTATTGAGGAACTTTTTCTTTTGTGATTATGAGAGCAAACACTGTGTTTCTTGAAAGACCTGTTTTTCTTGATACTTTGCCTTAAACAAACAAGCTGTTGACCCCTGCCCACAAAGAAGTACCTTCACCCTTTTTATGCTAAAAACGTTGCCTTGTGTGCTAAAGATACCTTGCTTCCCCATAGGATAAGCATCTAAATCATCTACCTCAATCCCTATTGATAAAGGTTATGCAGGAGTCTTCTGCAAATCTATGTTCTGGGAAATTCTTCCATATCAAAGAAGTTTGTTATCAGAAATCATTGTCTAAGGCAAATGCCACGTCTGTGCCGTCCCCTAAACACTTAATTATAAAATAGAGTTGAGCCCCAGTCAGAGTGGAGATACCTGCCTGGCGAAGAGAAAGATTCTGGAAGCTCTCACCCCCCCACTCCCTGACAACCGTCCATCCTTCAGGGACCCCTGGAACCGGCCAGTGCCAGCCTCCGACAGTTGGCTATTGCTTTAAAGCATTTTGCCCAAGAAACAGAACAAGAACATCTTATGGGTCAATCTGGCCTTGTTGTTCTCATCTCCTTTGCATCTCTCCTGAAACTAAATATCTATTGTCATCTCCTTAAAGATCTCCCAGAATCTTTTCTAGTTTCTGCCTTCCTCCCTGTATTTCTGCCCCTCACCTCCTATCTTCCCTCTATCTTCCCTGAACTTCATCCCCCTCCCTTCCTCCCTTTCTTCTTCTAATTTTTTGAATGAACAAATTTATTTCCTAAGATAAATAATATACAGCCTATTAGCTACTTGAACAGTGGGTGGAAAAAAAATAGGAAACTTTGAGAAAAAGAGCTCTAGTTGACATCATCCAAATATTAGCCTACCAGAACATCTGCCAGGTATTCAATAACCCAGAATTGGAGCCTGAGTGAGAAGATTTGGGAAAGATTCATAAAATCATCAAATTTATTCAAATGGACAAAGCTTAGAATTTCCCTTTGCTTTTTTATTCTTAGGAAAGACTTTGTCCATGGACCCAAGAAAGTCATGTTTAGGGATAGAAGATGTGAAAAACAAAAAGAGGGAAAAAATAGAAATAGATAGGCAGGTAAAAACATTGAGGAGGAGAAGAGTTGAAAGAACGTTAAATGGGATACGGGTGTTATATGGCTGAGGAATGTGTTACACCTGTAGCATGTCAGCAAAATTTTCTTCCAAGCTCTGTACTAAATGTGAATCTAACCCATAAATCCTTGTCTTTAACTCTGCAAGTGTATCCTCCAGGTGGCCTGAACTCTCTAGTAAATGCATTATTCTGTGTATTTTGCTATGTGAAGAGTAAAATTTGAAAAATTCACCCCTTTCATTCTGATTGTTCTTTGTGGATTCTTCTTCCTTTGAATCCACTGAGAATATGCCATGTAAATGCCATTCCAGACACTTTTAAATAAATTAATGGTACTCAAGTTCATCCAAAAGACAGATTAGGGGAATAAAATGGAAATACTTAGACGATTATGCTCCCTTCAATGTCATGGTGAAATATATATATTTTGTCAGTTTAGTAATTCATTAAATATATATTTAAAACCTACTACATGTTCAATATGTTTTCAGGTCCTAAAACTTGGAAACTTGGTTCTACTAGTTAAAGTAGTCCACATAAATGCTTCTAAGTGATTCCTCATCTGTAAGATGACAATAAAATCTCCCACCTTATAGAGTTACTTTGAAGATTAAGATAATGCACTAAATGCTTAGCAGAGTGCCTGGTTTATAAGAGATGCCTCAACAGTAATTAGGTTCAATCTGTCATATATCATGACAGATGAAAGAGACTCATTCATTGTTCGGGGACATATGAATACTGAGAGAGATCAGAAATGGCTCCATAAAATAAACTATATTTAAGCTGAATCTCTTTATTTCTTTTTTCTTCAGAGTTTTAAGTCAATTATATTTCGTATTTATAAAATAGCTTTTTGATTGTTAGGAAATGATATATGCCCAGTGTAAAAAGGTTAAGTGTTCATACAACGTAATAATAATGGTAAGAGCTAATATTGATTAAAGAAAAATTAATTGCTTGCTTTCACGTCTAATTTTTGCTACAACACAATGTTCTATAATTGATTCTATGATTGTATGTTTCACAGTATGTGTATCTATACACACACACATACATACATATTAACCACACACAAAAATATTTCCTTCTAAGGTTTTTTTGTTTAACAAATTTGTATTTGTGGAGAAATACTTAAAATATTGAATCTTCTCCAATGACAGTTGTAGAATTTTTCAAATGTATTCAACATTTCTTTAGTATCATTCAACAGAGCTTTATCTTTTTTGAAAAAGAGATCTTATAATAAAATCTTATTAAAATAACATTACATTTATAAGTTTTATTACTGGGTATCTTTACATTGGGCCAGGATGGAGGGTAGGTTTGGAAAGAAAACATAAACTGAAGAAACAAACAGAACCAAGTACAAATGCGTAGAACAAAATATTATGGTATGGACTAGAACTTTTAAATTGATAGACATGACTGCTAGACTGGTCAGTTAAAGGGAATATTATTTTTCCTCTGACAGGGATGTGATATAGCAATTTATAATAAATATATATTTGGTCTTTGTCTCTCTTCTGGCAAAAACAAAACCAAAACAAAAACTCTCCTAAAACCCTTACAGTTTCCTCAGTGTTGAGAACTTTAAAAGTCTCTTTTGTTATGTGAATGAGGTGACTTTTGAAACACACTTAAGGGTGGGGTTGGTTGCCAGGAGAACCAATCATGTGATTGGAAAGTTGGAATTTTCACTGGCACCACCTTCCTAGAGGAACAAGAGGTTGAATCAGTCACCAAGGGCCAATGATTTAATCAACCATACCACGTAATGCTGGTCCTGGAATGAAAACCCAAAGGAAAGGAGTTCTGAGAGTTTCCAGGTTGGTGAATACTTGTGGGAGTGCTGGGAGAATTGCATGCTTGGAAAGGTTGTCAGAGCTCCAGGCCCTCTCCCTACATCTCGCTCTATCATCCATCTTTTCTACCTTGCTGTTTCTTATTCCCTTTTATAACAAACTGATGATTTAGTAAGTAAATGTTTCGCTGAGTTCTGTGACCCATTCTAGCAAATTAATCAAACCTGAGGTGGTAGTAGGAACCTAGCCTCTCAGTCAGAAGCATAGGTCTTCCAACTGGCATCGGAGGTGGACAGGGGGCAGCCTTGAGGGGCTGAGCACTTAACCTGTATGATCTGAATTTATCACTAGGTAGATAATGTCAGAATTAATTTGAATTGTATAAAAGTCAGCTGGTGTATGGACAATTGCTTGGTGGTGTGAAGGATCCACCCTCACCCCACCACACACAAATCAGAACTGGACGCAGAACCCAAACAGGGAACTTTATTTATTTTCATTTGCCCATCAGAGCAGTCTGATTGCTCATGTAATCTTAGATTGTTGTAATAATTAGGTTGGTTCCATTTTTGATGTTTAAATGTTGACAGGTTTTCATTTCCCATCCCTCCCTCTTCCCTGCCTGCCCCACATCTGAGTAACCAAGAAGGTGCTCACACCCTTCTCCCCTGCAAGAGAGTGGGAATATTAAGAATAGTCTCTAGCTCCAGGCAAGAAATTCCTACTTTGGCTCTACCCTTTACCAGAATAAAAGCAGCAATCTACCTCACTTTTCTTCCCTTCTTCCACATCGTTGCTCTAGTTCTTCCCATTCTGGGACTCCTTGCTGGTTCAGAGTACTAAATATACTTCCACCTTAGTTATTGAGCATCCTGTTGTGACATCTATCTCAGCATCCCAATACATTCCTGTCTGAGCAGTCATTGATGCCTCCAGGTGGACTGATCAACCAGTTGCTTGTGTTAGAGTAGGCAGTCAGTTAGGCTTTACTAGGATGTCTGGAGACCAGCAAAGGGGGGATTCAAGGCCCGTTATCAGGAAAATTAGCAATCTGCCATGGCAGATTCCTTTGTGGAAGATCCTCCTTCCACAAAGGAGGCCACAAGAAGCTAGATCAAACCAGGCTCAAGACAAAGAAGGCCAGAGACCCTGACCCGATAAGGAAGAAAAAGTACAAAACCCAGCTCCCAAAGAAATCTGTTCCTCAAATAATAAATATCCTAGTCCTTAGTTAACAACGGTCAATAAAAGAGGCTCAAAAGCCACGTGCACACTTCCCTTGATCGACCTGCTTTCACATTTCCAGAGCATACTCTTTCCCTTAAACAAACTCTTTACTAACACCCCTCAACCACAGTCTGGTCTGTCCATGAATTCTTTTCTTGTGATGACACTAAAAGCCTCTGGTGCTGACCCAGGGACAGGCTGGGCAGAGGCCTCAGAACCAGGAGTTCTCTTTCTATTTTAGCAACAGACAACACTTATAACACAGAATGCTAAGTTGTTTCTCTTAACACCTCCCCCCATTCTGCTTTCATATAACACGGTTGTAGCCAATAGAGTGGGGAAAACTGATGCATTAGACTTCCAACTCTAACCCAATCTTTGAAGCTTCATCTCAGAAGCCTTCTCTTTCCATGTTTACTGGCTGTATGCTGATAGCACAAGGTGTGAGGATATGTTGATGACAGTATCTGTTGCTTGGTTCTCTAAAATCTGGTATTGAGCGCAGCCCACTTCTTGCATCTGCCGCAATAAGTTTTGGACTTGATAAAAACTTAAGCTGCTAAGATTTTGGAGTTTCTCTGGTATAACAGCTAGTATAATGTGAAATAGTACAGACTGCCCCCAACTTATTTAACTTATGATTTTCTGAGTTTATGATGGCACAAAACCAATACACATTCAGTAGGAACCATACTTCGAATTTTAAATATTGATTTTCTTCTCAGGCTACTGATATATGGTAACATCCTTTCTCACGGTGCTGGTGGGGGTAGGGGCAGCGTCCACAGCTCCCAGTCAGCCTGTAATAACCAGGGCAAAGAACTGATATGCTTACAACCATTCTGTACCCATATAATCATTCTATTTTCCACTTCAGTACAGTATTTAATAACTTCCATGAGATAGTCAGCACTTTATTATAAAACAGTTTTGTGTTAGATGATTTTGCTCAACTGTAGGCTAATGTGAGCATTCTGAGCATGTTTAATGTAGGCTTAGGTAAGCTATAATGCTTGGTAACTTAGGGGTATTAAATGCATTTTTTACTTACAGCATTTTCTACCTATAATATAGCCCTACCTTACATCAAGGAAGATCTGTTTACTATTTATGCTGTGTAGTGAAATAAATTTTAATAAGTGTTATCTAGGACAATTATTTTGCCTTTACACTTTCCTGGGAACTTTCAACATTAACAATGGAGGCCAGGGTCCCCAGTTCAAGTAAAGACTTGTAAATAAGCAATATCAAATTAGGTGACATTTTTAAACTATCTGAAATAATGTTTTTAGCCCACAATTATTTTATAGATTATAGTCAAATTTATTTTTACCTGGATTATTTGATTCTTTAAAATAACTTAACTTTGAATATTAAACTATATTGAGAGGTGCATGGGTGGCTCAGTTGCTTGAGCATCTGACTTCAGCTCAGGTTGTGATGTCACTGCTCATGGGTTTGAGCCCTGCATCAGGCTCTGTGCTGATAGCTCAGAGCCTGGGTCCTGCTTCAGATTCTGTGTCTCCCTCTTTCTCTGCCCCTCTCCTGCTCCTACTCTGTCTCTCTCTCACTCTCTCTCAAAATAAATAAATACTAAAAACAAAGCAAACAAAAGCATCCTGCATTGAGAATACCAAGTATCCTAAGCATGCCATGACAAATCATGGTCATGATAATTTTTCCCCCCTTGGGCCAGTGCATTGATGGTAAGTAGAGAAAGAGTGAGAGTTGGCAAGAAGATTGAGATATTTCAAGAAGCAAACATTAATAACCATCTGTTTCTTTGAGAATAATGATTACTCTATTAATAGATTTAACACAAAATGTTCTTTATCAAAACATATGTATATAATAGGAACGATAATAGTAAGAATAGGAAAAATAATAACAGGAGAGTAGGAACCAGGAGAGAATAATCTGTTTTTCTGTATCTTGTTTCACTTTGAGTTTAAGTGTAAACAATGAAGATAATTATATTAATGATGTCTGAAAGTATATTTTAACAGAATTTTGTTTGTTTTCTGTTTAAAAATGCATTCTGATAAGTTCACCAGGAGCTAGGCTCAAGTAGTGTAGATGTATATTCTAACTTTCATTTAACATTATGTGACTTTGGGCTTATTTTCATAAATGACAGTGAGCAAGTCATTAAGAATTGATACTGAATGCTTACTTGCTTATTCTCATATCACCGATTACAATAGAACCTCATTTTCTCAAAAGGAAATTTGACGAAAAGTTCAAATCAGGGGAAAAGAGTATAGTAGTGAGGTTTGTAGCAGGCACAAAAAGTCAAAGAATTTGTGTCTGACTTGCCCAAAATTTGCTCTTTTATGTTACTAATTGCCCTTTTAATTCCTATGGTCCTTTTCTTTCTAAAGAGTCTCTCCCAGTTCTTAAGTTCTATGATTCCTCAAACAATCCTTATTAACAGAATTAAATGGATACATGTACAGAAGTTTAACTTTTTTCTAGAATTCATGTTCAGCTCATTCTTTAATATCACCCAAGAATTGTAGTTGAAGAATACTTTAAAATCACTTTTGGAAAAATGATAGTATATACAGTGAAGCTGAATTTTAAGAAATCATTTAAAAAGAAACTAGATGTCAGGCTTCTCAATGTACACTTAAGATTCTTAAAACAGTAAGTAATAATGTGTGTGACTATGTATGAGGTCTGAACATTATTTTAGCACATCTTTTGTGCTAAAAGACTTCAATGTACAGTGACAGCTCCTGCTAATAAATTCTGGGATAAATATAATTCTGGATACTTATGTTTTTATCTTGCCAAAGTCAACAAAAGTGGGAGAAATATTCTGTAGCAAGGCATTTTCTAATTGTTTTCCAAAAATCCCTTATTCAAAAATAAAACACTGCCAGAGGAATTTGAAAATAAAATGGCTTTTTAAAATTTTAAATATAAGACTATACCTAAACCAAGAAAAAAATATGATAAACAAAGTTATTCTGACCCATTCTCAGTCCAAACTATTTCTAATCCAAAAGACTACTTATTTTTTCAAGGTTGGCATAAATATGCATGAAAAATGCAAAAGACCTTGATATTTCACAGATTTTGACCTTTTTGAGTTTGCCTCATGAATTTATTCCCACATCTTGCCATTTAAGTTCATTTTCTCTTATCTTGAGGCCACATATTTACTAACCATTTAAATTAGTTACCAACACCTCTCCATAAGAGAATATTTTTGTCTTTGTCTATAACTGACTTTGTAACTTTTCCCCCGCTTCTAGAATAAATTGCTAGTGACTCTGAGGATGCTTTCCTATCTGGAATGCATGGAAAACAAGTTAGTAATGCTCAAAGCCCTGGAGCACTGAATATCCTTTCTTATACTCCAATATTTTCCTCATGTTGTGGGTGTTGTTTGTTTCATTTTGTTTTTGTTTTGGCTTTTTGTTTGTCGGTTTTAACAAGCCCTTTAATATCAGAAAAAAAAAATTATTTTTTTAAATTTCATTTTGGCCCTGTCACTTATCATTATGTAAAATCAGGGAGTTACAGGTTTTGAGAATTTCACAACTTTTCCTTATATGACAGCATAACAAATGAAATAATCACAGTATGTGAGGAACAATAGAACTCTGCTACACGGCGCCTGAGGGCTCAGTTGGTTAAGATCTCAAGGTTCGAGGGTTCAAGCCTGGCATCAGGTTCTGTGCTGACAGCTCAGAGCCTGCAACCTGTTTCAGATTCTGTCTCCCTCCCTCTCTACCCCTCCCCCACTTATGCTCTGTCTCTCTCGGTCTCAAAAATAAGCAAACTATAAAAAAAAAATTAAAAAAAGAACTCTGCTACAAAATATAGCTATTATTATTAGTCATATTATTACCAATGACTTTCTCATTAGAATTTTTCCTCCACCAATGAACAAGTTACATCACTAGGATTAATAACAAAAAAAATAAAAGACAGTAACGTTGTAATTTTAGGGTAAGCTTAGAGCAGAAAACTGAAAATTTCACATGTGTGATCAATGAACCCAACCATGGAAGACTCTTAGGGAAAACTGGGGCCTCCGGAAGGAGGCAAATGTCTTTAATCCTACAGAATTAATATAAATGTGTTTTTATGGTTTTGGTCACTGGCTGATATACCTGAACATTGTGTTTCTGTGATAATGCTATTAATTTTATCCTTTCCCAAATAACGTGAATATCACCATTGTTTTAATTGGTCAAGGTAAACATCATTTTGAAGATGTATCCTTTAAAGTGCTGAAAGGGATACTTTCTTATTAATAAGCAGTAAATGATTTTGTGACTCAAAAGATGGACAGAAAGATAGAAGAGAGAGTGAGAAATTAGCATATAGGAAATAAGTTTTCTGTTTTGCTAGGCGCTTTCATTAATTTTACATCATCCTCTCAGTAACCCTATTTCCCATGGTAGTAATATATATGACTTCACAATAAACCTGCAAAGCTTCACAATAACATTCCAGATAGTTAAATCACAGGGTGTCTTGCCTCATAAAACTGGTTTGTAGTAGAGCCAAGTTCGTCTAATTGTAAAGGCAATGCCATTTCCACCACACCGTGTTGACAGGGAGACCTTGCCCTATCAGTCTTATATCTGGAAGTAAGTCTATTTATTTATTTTAGTTTAGTGTATTTATTATATTGTAGTTTATTTATTATAGTTATTATAGGAGTAATTATTTCAATGAAAATAACATGGGTGAATAATTTTAATGTAATATATTTATCACTGTATATAGTATTTCCTCATATCATTATGGTATATGAATTTTAAAAATTTTATGATTCATTAAATAAATTTTTATCTTTTTTATTTATTTTTATTTATTTCTAGAGAGAGAGAGAGCGTGAGCAGAGGAGGGTCAGAGAGAGAGGGAGTCACAGACTGAAACAGGCTCCAGGCTCTGAGCTGGCAGTCAGCACAGAGCCCGACGCGGGGCTCGAACCCACGAACCGTGAGCTCATGACCTAAGCGAAAGTCGGACGCTTAACCGACTAAGCCACCCAGGCGCCCCGACATTAAATAAAATTTTAAAACATAGAATACCCAAATAGATGATTTTCAAATTATAGTAAAACTCTTCACTTCTTCATGTTTTAAGATTACTTCACTTGGATAGTATCATTTAAAAATTATTTAAGGAATAGATTTCTTGAACCGCCTAGGACTTTTTAATAGTTTGAGAGAAAGAATACCAGATGAACGGGGCGCCTGGGTGGCTTGGTCGGTTAAGCGTCCGACTTTCGCTTAGGTCATGATCTCGCGGTTCGTGGGTTCGAGCCCCGCGTCGGGCTCTGTGCTGACTGCCAGCTCAGAGCCTGGAGCCTGTTTCAGTCTGTGACTCCCTCTCTCTCTGGCCCTCCCTTGCTCACGCTGTCTCTCTCTCTCTCTCTCTCCCCTAGAAATAAATAAAACATTAAAAAATTAAAAAAAAAATACCAGATGAAGATGGTAAAATATACCTTATATATGTTACTCACAATATTATATTATTTTCAAGCATTTAAAAATTCTGGGAATTGTAACTTATCTTATTGCTTTATTTTGAAATATCAGAGAAACTATTCTTTTCTGCAGAAGAGAATGATATGAAATAGCTCTTGCTTTGCTCTAACACCATCACTTTCAAATTTCATATTAATCATTAGTAATATATTTCTGCATCTATTTTTCTGTATTCTCATAAATAACATTTTTTACTCCTTTATAAACTATTATTACATTTAAGATATTTGAGAATAGAACAGCATGTTTGTATATGTTTCGACTCTATATATATCAAGGCAGGAACATCCCATATGTTATAATCAGACTGATAACAGGAAGTATGATGAATCGATACTGAATTACTTCATCCAACAAATTTTAATTTAGCTCTATAATATGCCACTTACTAGGTGAATTTATTCATTCAGGCTAGAGGTCATAACACTGAATTAGAAGGTTGGAGTTCTTGCTATCTAAGGCTTAAAATCTAACCTTGGAGGTGGTTGTGGAAGAAACCCTGCACCAATACAAATAAAATTACAAATTTTGATGTATAGTATGTACCATTAAGAAAAAGTAACAGTTTGCTCAAAATAGATCTGGTTTATTCCTCGTGTGTGTGTGTGTGTGTGTGTATCTTTAAATATGTAAATGAAAACGTAACTCTTTTCATTTTAAAAATGTCTTGTGGGCACCTGAGTGTCTCAGTCTGTTAAGCATCCACTCTTGATTTCAGCTCAGGTTGTGATTTCAGGGTTTGTGAAATCAAGCCCCACATTGGACTCTGTGCTGACAGTGCTGAACCTGCTTGGGATTTTCTCTCTCTCTCTTTCTCTCTGCCCCTCTCACACCCGTGCAAGTACTCTCTCTTAAAATAAATACATAAACAATATATGGTTTGAATAGATATGTATGATAGTCATTATAATGTTGAAATATCTTTTTATTACCAAGATCAATCTTAATTATGATATATTTTTGTTGGTATGGCATTGTCTTCCACTTGCTACTATTTTTTTTTTTTTTGGAATTTTGCATAAGTGAATGATAAGACTGTTCCGTGCAGTTTTTATAAGGTATCATTGCTTTCTGTTTGCCTTTTCATATCCCTCACATTATTTGGATTTTAAATTTGGCAATACTTAGCTGTGAAATTATTTTGGGATTATAGAGGGATGCCCTTTGATAATATTATCTGTTTTCTGTAGAAATACCTCTTAGAGTTTCCTTGCTGGAGTAATATTTGGTAAATTATAGTTTCCTAGGTAGTTATCAATTTCTTTTTAATTTTCAAAAATATTTATATAAAGGTATAAAACTAATATCCTAAGAGTTTTAATTTTTCTCTTATGAATATTTGATTCTTCCATTTTATATTTTTTTTGTTTTTTCTAAGTTTTAAAATTAGTTTAGCCAGAGGTTTGCATATTGTTATTTATTGTTTCTGAGTGTTTTGCTTTATACTCATAAAATACATATTTTATACTCATGATATATACTGTATTTTATATTTTATGTTTTTTTTTTCTGAGCACCACTATGTAATCTGCTTTTCTCCTTTTAAATATGTAGAAATTTGAAGGTGTCCTGAATCAAGTCATTGACCTCCCCTCCACAATGCAACAACTGCTTACTTCACTCTTCAGAAGTTCTCTTTTCTAGATGACATTGAGAGTGTAACAAGACTTCACTTTGATAAATTTAGGTACCAAAAAAATCCATAATGTAATTCAGCAGTAGTGCTCAATCTATAGGAAACAGTATTTCCAAACAAGACACTAGAAGTAAAACTTGCTTTGGAAATGTTAAGTCACATTTGGGCCTAAAAGATCAGGTAAAATGTGATCCACTCTATCATGATATTCTATTTGAATTTTAGTTATGTCTATTTTTCTACTGTCTTTCATAATCTGTGGGATTAACCTGGATAATAAAATGAAAGCAATTTTTGATGATCCATTCTTCTTAGTCATCAACATACATTCTGTCATTACAAACTTCTACTTCTCTCCTTTCATTAAATTTGGAGTAAATACACATGACTTTACCTCCAATGTTATTACCTTGGTGTAAGCCACCATCATTTCTGGCCTGAGTAATTATAATAGATTCTTAGTTTGTATCCCTGAATTCACACTTGTACTACTCAAAGTATTCTTGCACAATATCCAGTAAATCTTTATAAAATAAGTCAGATAATATCACTCTAAATGAAAATATCTCCATGATAAAACTAGAAAATCACATAGGAGAAAACCTAGAATGCCTTGGGTATGACCTTTTAGACACAACACAAAAGACGTGATCTATGAAAAATGGAACTATGAAGTGGACTTCACTGAAATTTGAAACATCTGCTCCATAAGAGACAACGTTAAGAGAATGAGAAGAAAAGCCACAGGCTGGGAAAAACATATTTACAAATTAAATATCTGATAAAGGACTATTACTGAAAATATACAAAGAATTCTTAAAAATCCACAATAAGAAAACAAACAACCTGATATAAAAGTAGATCAAAGACCTTAACAGACACCTCACCAAAGATAGATAAGTGCCAAATAAGCATATGAAAAGATGCTCTACCTTATGTCACATCAGGAAAATGAAAATTAAGGTAACCATAATATACCACCACACACCTATTAGAATAACCAAAATCTGAAAAACTGACATAAAACGCCAAAGGTGAGGAAGTGAAACAACAAAACTTCATTCTTTGCTGTTGGGAATGCAAATGGTATAGCCACTCTGGGAGACAGTTTGATATTTCTTATAAGACTACACATACTCTTACCATGTAATCCAGTGGTCACACTCCATCATATTTACCCAGATGAATTGAAAACTAATGTCTACAAAAAAACTTACACAGAGATGTTTATAACAGCTCAATTCATAACTCCCCAAACTTAAAAACAATCACCCACCTTTGGTGGGTGAATGGAGAAATAAACTGTGGTACATCCAGACAATGGACTATGATTCAGGACTAAAAAGACGTGATCAAGCCATGAAAGCATATGGAAGAAACTTAAATGGGTATCACTAAGTCAAAGAAGCCACTCTATAAAGGCTACCTACTGTACGATTTCAATTATATGACAGTCTGTAAAAGGCAAAACCTGAAGACAGCAAAAGCTCAGTGGTTGCTAGTGGTTGGGGTCAGGATTGGAATGCCAAATAGAATGCAGAGGATTTTTAAGGCAGTGAAGATACTCCCTATGATACCATAATGATGGATACATACATATTATATGTTTGTCCAAACACACAGAATGTACAACAGAAATAGTGAACAGTAATGTAAACTGTAGACTCTGGCTGATAACGATGTGTCAGTGTAGGTTCATCAGCTGTAACAAATTTAACACTCTGGTGAAGAATGTTAATTGTTGGGGAGATATGCATATGTGGGGATAGGGTGTTTATGGGAAATCTCTGTACCTTCCTATCAATCTTGCTATAAACCTAAGGCTGCTCTTAAAAAATAGTCAGTGATAAGCAATCTCAAAAGCTTTACATTGTCTTAGAGACAAGTCTGAAATGATTAATGTGACCTATAAGGACTTAAGATAAACAGGATTCTACCTATGTTTCTCACCTTTTTCTACCTTTTGCCTCTCTTACATTGGTCATTTTATCAATCTCACATATGCAAACCATTTTTCCATCTGAAAATCATGTACACATGGTTCACTTTGCCTAAAATACTCAAGTCTTTCTCTTTTCAGTGTTTATGTAATTTGCCTCAGACACATTGTAACCATTTAATCTGTAGTATCCTGTTTTTTTATGATTTATTACAAGTTGTAATTACATATTTAGTGGTATATTTCTGTCTCCACTGTAGTATTAATCCTATCGGACAAGAACTGTGTCTGTTTGTCTACCACATTTATCATATCCATCACATTTAGCATAATGATTAGCCCACATACACTCAAAAATGTTGTTTCTTACTGATTGACTTTACTTTTAGTAAATTTATTTTACATTGTTACCTTATCTTGTCCTTATGGTAATCACAGCTGGCAGGTTATTATTCATATATTGCTGATAAGCAAGCTTAATATTAAAAAGTACTCTAAATCTCAAAGTCATATAAATTCAGAAAGTAAAATGTATTTAAATTCCTATTGCTATTAACTTCAGTGGTATTTATTTTTATTATAGTGAAGATATATTAAATTGGGCCAATCAAGAAATCTATGGTGTTTAATGGTTGAGCCATCCATGAAAATTATTGTATTTAAATATAATAAATAATTTATAGTTTATAATAATGTGTTACACTATAACTACAATAAAATTTAATAATATTTTATATATGATTTGATTATAATCACAAGTAATTATAATATAATTTATAATAATGGTGTTTAATGGTTGATCTGTCCATAAAATTATTATATTTAAATATAATAAATAAATAGCAGTTATAATTTATATATTAAATAAATCATACTTCAATTTAAAAATACATATATTTTTAAAAACAAGTCCTAATTTTTGTCATAAGTGGCAAAAATATTAACTTTTCAAAACATTTTAATTTCTGTGTATTTGTTATACTGCTATCTGCTTCATAACTATTTTCATACAAATTTTTGAAAGTATACAAAAGATTTAAGTGTATATAGCTGTGCAAAGAAAATAAAAGCATGGAAAATAGGATAATAATAGGATATATTTATAAGATAAATGTCAAGTTAATATACAGAATGCATACTAGAAATGATCTGACGGGACACCTGGGTGGCTCAGTAACTTAAACATTGACTCTAGATATCTTCCGAGGTCAAAATCTTGTGGTCATGAGATTGAATCTCATGTCAGTCTCCATGATGAGCTTGGAGCCTGCTTGGATTCTCTCTCTCTGCCCCCCCACCCCATCTGTATTTCTCTTCCCCTCCCCTGTTGTCTTCTGTCTCTCATTGTCTCTTTCTAAACGAATAAGTAAATAAACAAACAATTAAGAAAAAGGTAATCTGAAGATTAAAAAGAAATCCACAAGAAATGCGGAACTGGACTATGAGAAATGGCTCTCATGGGTCACCACAGAGAAGCCAGTATGTCAATTAATGGGTAAAAATCCTCAAAAACAGTTTTACAGTGAATATAATAATGAGTTTCATGGTGATGTGTATTCAGCATCCTTTAATATAGAATGATGGAATGAAAGTAAAAATTAAGTTTCTATGGAACGAAGATAATGTAGCCTCAGTAAACCCTCTGACACACAGCCATCACTGGGATTTTAGTTCAGATATCTTATTTGAACAAACTTAAAATATCAAGTTAAATACAAACGAACTTATGATGATCTTTTTAGTATGTTATCCCAAGCAATTTGTCTCTTCTTTTCTGAGAGGAAGTCTCAAGGATTAAATTTAAATAGTTATATTTTCTTTCAAGTTTGTGATTTTTGTTTCCTATTTATACTATAACAAGTGACAAGACAGTTTGCAATAAACAGAATCAAAATTACCCTTAGGAAGTTCATATGGCAAATAAAAGATTATCTGGGACTCAGTCAACACATGGCTCCTTTAGTTGTAAGATGTTGAAAAGATCCTTCATTGATGGTTTTCACACTTGGATATAGCCTACCATGTTTAACTTATTTCTGATAAATTATAACACCTTAAAAGTCCATTTGATATACTAGTATTTTTGATGTGGTTTTGGATGGTGGGGGCCCAGAGTTAGTGGCCAAGAGAGAATTCTTGAGATGTCTTTTGTGCAAAAACATTTTATTAAAGTATAGGGATGCTTGGGCAGAAAGAGCTGCACTGGGGTTGCGAAGAGTAACTGATTATATACCATGGAGTTGGGGGAGGTAAAGGCAAAAAAGGAGGCCTCCATAAGGAGTTCCATATGCTAACAAGGATTTCTAAGATACCAGAGGCCTAGCTACTCTCAAACTAAAGTTGTCTACCCTCATAGTAAGGCATTAACATAACATTAAGACAGTAAGGAGGTCCTGGAGAAATCTTCATTGTTGTATTTGCCTCAAGTATTTGTTCATGGGCTGCAGGTGATAAAGGACTTTACTTTTACCTATCATTTCTTTCTTGTCTTTGTTCCCGGAATCACTGTGGAGGAGGGGCGGGTGATGTTGGGGCTCCAAGAAACTGAGTTTGTAGGTTTCTGGAGATTAGGCTATTGATAAGATTGCCTTTTTATTGTAATATACTAAGATATATGTAAATTGATGGAGACTCAGGTCCTGCATGACTGTGATCTCTATCAATTAAACATTTGTTTTCCCCTTTCCTTTGTTCTTGGGCAGCCAGGAGTGCCAGAGGAGTGTCACCTGTATCCCACGCGCTTGTGGGGTGTTGTGGGATCTCTGCGTGCCTTATGCTTCCTCATCACTTTCATTTAATGTTACCCTTATGTTGAGATGACCCTGTGGTTTTTAGATAAGAAAGTTTTAATGTACTGCAAGGTCAAAATTACCAGTATTTAACCTGAAGCAATGTAATCTTATTTTTTTTTCTATTCACAAATTTTGTTAGGAGGACCTCACAATCTATAACTGCAACTAAATTCATAGGCTCAATTTAATGCCAGATACAATTTTATTAAATGACTGACTTGAAATAAAGCACTGAATTTAATAGTTAGGATTAGATGATATCATGCGATATCTGAAAAAGCTATAAATTAAATGACTTAGCAGCTTCATTATTCTCTGTATCAAGGGCTCAGAGGCTAATGATCTCCTGTATCTAGAAGGCAACAGGCAGAGAAAAGAACAGTTCTTTACAATGTCATCACCCGGAAGCAATGTGATATTATCATTAAGTAGTTATTTATTGATGAGAAATGTTAAAAACTCTAGAATAATTTATGTACATGGTCTCGAAGTCAAATTGATAAAAAGTCTGGTTTTATGAATTACTTCCTAGAGTCAGATTGCTGAACCTTTGAGGTGTTTTGGTTTGAATTATATCAAAACATCCCACAACTATTATAATACAGAGTGAAAGCTGTTTTTAATAAAAGTTATATTTTTCAGAGCATTTGGTTAGAACTTGTCACAGTGGATTGAATGCAGTTTAAATTGAATGTTATGTAAGCCTTTAATAAAGATGTGAGTGAAAAGCGCTGGGAAATAAGGAAACTAAGCTAAAGTTAATTTTAGCTTTCCTCCATCATTTTAAATTATTGTTTCCTAGAATGAGAACCATCAAACCAGAAACGCTTTTCAATGTCTTGTGCAAATGACAAATAGCAACGTTTCCAAATGTGTTTGCAAACAATGACAAACAATAAAGACAACTTCCTGTAATCCTAAAACCAACAAAGAAGAAGAAAAAACCCACTATTTTCAGCCACATATGGGTAGAAATAGATTTTTCTCTGTCACAGAAGAAAAAATAAATGATTGACAATAGATTCAATTTATGAACATATGCATGGAAAATGTGTGATAACTCAGTAATTAAATTGTAGACAATAGCACATTCCCAAGTGTGAGATGGCACGTTATCAACAGCTTGGTGAAATCATCCAGCTTGACACATCATCCAGAATATGATAAAATAGGTAAGGATAAATTAATATTTTCCAGCTGCATAAACAGGGGATATGGAGCAAAGTAAGGGGATTTCATTATTCAGTAATTATTAATATTTTTCATTTTTAATTAAGCAATTTAGGTACCTGTTCTTCTTTCTAAAAGTAATAAATAAATGAAGAACACAGTATCAAGGATTTTTCTCTGGTTATCTTTATTGGCAGAATACTTCCATGGCTGGAATATTAATTTGTTTAATGAGCCAAGATTACTCCAAGGACGCTTCACAGAAGAGCTAAACTGGTTTTGACTATTGATTCTACCATTTTTTTATAGAGAAAACTAAAGCAAGTTGTTTAACTCTGAACTCCATCCATAGTTTCCTTATCCTAATATGGAATACCATTAAAACAGGGCAGGGTTATTCTGAGAAGTAAAATATGATGTATTAAAAAACTTTTGTTGCATACTGGTTACTCATTGTTAAATCCATCTTCTTCCATTTCTACGTAGACAAATATTCCAATGAAAAATGTATACAGTAAGATTTGTTGTAAAAATAAGACTCATTCTATCCACTGTGAGCTAGTTTCCATGCTTTTTAAAATTTTTTCCAGTTTCGGTGTATATTTACATTACTAGTTCTCTGGTAAATTCAAACAAAACAAGAGAAACGACAACAAAAAAGAAAAATCTAAGAGATAGTTTTTATTTGGATATCTTTCATTCATACAAGTGTCATCTGCAGTTTTAGATTTTGGTCCTTTGGAGCCATTCCAGTTGAATTTTTTTCTTTTTCTTTTTTAAAAATTTTTAATGATTATTTATTTTTGAGAGAGAGAGAACAGAGTGCAAGCAGGAATGGGGCAGAAGGAGAGGGAGACCCAGAATCCAAAGGAGGCTCCAGGGTCTGAGATGTCTGCACAGAGCCCAGCCCTGGGCTTGAATTCATGAATGGTGAGGTCATGACCTGAGCTGACCTTGGACAGCTTACTCAACTGACTGAACCACCCAGGTGCCCCTAGTTGAATTTTTTCCTAATGGGCTTGTTTAACATAAAATCTTGGAAAAAGTCAAATTAGTTTGCAAAAATATGAACCACAGTGCATAGGTGACTTATATGCAGCTATTATCAGTTCACTTTGAAACACAAATTTATTCTATTTATAGTATACTAGTGCTTCATATTTGACAGTGAATATAACCTCATCATTATAAATTTTGTTTACTCAACATATGAATAGCTCCTGTCTTAGTATTACCCTTTTAGCCTTCATACATATACTTAACTAGTAGCACTCTTTTATTTTTTTTTTAAGTTTGTGGTCCTTGATGGTCTTTGATGTACACAAACTTCTATACTAGCAATTTCTCTTGTACAAATATTTTTGACATGTAATTTTGTCTATTCCTTTAAATTTTGTCTTTGCTGTAGAAAATGCCTTTTTTCCCCCTCCTATTGTTAAGTGAGTCCACTTCTTGTTAACTGGACACATCACACATATCTCTTTTTACTATGAGATCCTTTATCACATTAATCTACAATGAGTTTATTTACCTCTGCTTTTTTTTTTTTCTTTGCCAGCTCCAAACTCACCAACAAACCCTATGAGTATACCTTTGAAGTATACACAGAATCTTCACTTTCACCCCTCCTCCATTAACACTTTGGTCTAAATTACCATCAGTACTGTCTTATAATAGCCTCTAATCACATCCCTTGCTATAAACCCTTGAACTTCCAAAAATCTATCCTCTGCACCATGGCCCAAGTGATCCTTTTAAAATGTAACTTGCATTATGTCACTTCTCTGCATAAAATATTTTAATGGCTTTGCTTTATTTCCCTCTGAATAAAAGTCAAACTCTTTACTAGTTGTTAAAGTGTACAGCCCCGGCTTTTGCACAAAATTGTTTGATTCTGTTTATCCCTCTGATTGATGAAATGAGGTAATTTATGCATTTACATTTCTTTTACTTTTAAAAAAACCGCAAAAAGAGAAAGTCCAATCATATTAATGAAAGGTAACAAACCAAAATTAGTAGTTAATTCTAAAGTATATGCTCAATTCATCAGTATAAAACAACAATACTAAATATAAGTCATGTCATGAAATTCTTCTTAAGTCAAATTGCTAATTATTTTGAATATTAAAAAATATATCTTTTAAATTACAACTAACCCCTCCATGGCTTCATTTTCCTTTTAAAGCATGGTAATTTCTGGACAATTTCTAAATTTCCTTTGTAGGCCACCATTCCATAATGCGGTGTATGTGGAATATTTCAGTTAAGACTTACATTTACTAGAAACTAAAATAGCACAATATTATGATTTTAGCAGTACTAGAGCAGAACAATTGAATCGTCCAATCATTTCCACCTCCCAATTTGCCTTTCCATGTTAGAGAAAACACAGGAGGGAGACCAAAAAAAAAAAAAAATTGACTCCTATGTATGAAAGTAAACATGGACTTAAATATCATCAACATGTGCTTCTAAAATACAAGCTCTAAGTTTGGAGTTTATGTGTGAGGCTCCTGTGTTTTTCTACAGTATGGATGAAACTCATCATTGCAGGGTCGCCTGGGTGACTCAGTTGGTTGTGCGCCCAACTTTGGCTCAGGTTTCTGTCTGGTGGTTTGTGGGTTCAGCTGTGCTAACAGCTCACAGCCTGAAGCCTGCTTAGGATCCTGTCTCCCTCTCTCCCTGCCCCTCCCCCACTCATGTTCTGTCTCGCTCTATCTCTCAAAAATAAATAAATGTAAAAAAGAAACAACAACTCATCATTACAGCAGAGTGAGGATTACTAGCCCAAAATAAATACTGATATTATTTTATGTGAAGGAATCACTGAATATAAATATAACTTCGATGCTCATGCAGAGCAGAAAAAGAGAGCATTAAAGAAAATATGCACATAAGAAAATAGTTTGTTTTGCATACCTGTAAAGTGCTATAGAGCACTTACGGCTGCTCTCTGTCCAGTTCTGCTAGCATCATTTTTGAAGCTCAGTTCTTTTTGTCAGTATCTATTGAAATACATCATGTCAAATAATTCTCCTTTAAAATGGGCTCATTAAATATTCATATTCTTACACCAATGGAGAGACTTTTTTTCTACCTGCATATAATTAAATCATTTACTCAAGTAAAACTCCCTATGCCAGTAATCTGAATAGTTTTACCTTTATATTTGTCTTCAGTGTATATAGGAAGATAGGAGATTTGTAAAAGCAAAACTATTGCTTACAGAAAATAAATCTCATTACTAATTCTCTCAATGGCTTTAAATTCTTTCTGACATGCAAATCCCTGAGGTTAAAATCCTATTTAAAGTTCACATTTGAGTTTAGAATGGTTCTGCTTCTTTGCTGACTTAGACTTAATCAGAACGTGAAATAAAAAGAACACATAACCTTTTACATCTAAAAGAGATTATATAATATTTGTAATTAATAAGCATCACTACATGAGCAAAGGGCATTCTGCATGACACTTTTATAGCATCATTAATATCAATGGTAAATGTCAAAGTACCCAAATGTCAAAGCATTTTCTGTACCTTACAAATATTCTTCTTATAACAAATGGTGTAGCACCTGTGAATTGATGATAAAATCAATCTGGGATTTGGGAAAGATTTCCCAGTCACATGATAAAGGAGTTAAATCATCATCCCAACTTACATAAAAGCTCCCCGAATACTATGTTTCAAAGAGTTAATTTTTTAGCTGAGCTAGTCATGTCACTTTAGGGTCAGTTAGGGTATTACAATGTTTATTTGTCATGTCATTCAAATATAAAACTGACCCAAGAACTGGCTGAGCATGGATTCAAGTCAAACTGCTACGCTACGAAGGCTGTAGCTAATAGTTTTGTTGAATGAGTGATCATTTGGAAAAGACAGATATCCGCTGTAAAACTTCATCATTGTATATTATTTCACATCATTTCAATAACTGAAGTTTGATTACTCGAAGTGTATGTCTCTATAAATTCTCCAGTGTTGGTTGTTTCTGTCTTCCTTCTCAACTATCCTTGCCAAAAGGAAACATTAGTCTTTTCCATGCCACTTTCTCCTCAGTCGCAAAAGTTTTTCTACTACTCCCAACCCAGCAGTCTCTCCTTCAAGGATCTTTCATGACATATCAACCCTTAACATCACAAAGAAATTCAGACTTTCTTCCATCTTTCTGTCTTCCTTCATTACTTCTGTTTATCCTTCTAGAGTTTTTGAATTGTTACTGTGTATTAGGCACAGTGCAAGATACTAATAAGGAAGCATTGAATGAGATAGTTTCTGTTTTCAGTAATATAACCTTCACCTGTTCCTTGCCATTCTTTTTGGATGATTCAGAATTTATATTGTTTCCTCTAATCCTGGTTTTCAGCTTCTTTGATCACTTCAAGTTTAACCACTTCTCTTGTCACTTCATTTCACTTTATTTTTTCATGGCCACAATCCACATCATGGTTTAGAATCTCATTTTTTGCTTAATTCTTCAAAGTTCACCTCAGGTATTCCTTTTCCTTAAAAAGTTGTTGAATTTCACTTCTTTTACTCTATAGCATTTTATATCTATTTTATCAGAATATGCATACCTGTAGTTATTAAATAAATTATCATTAATAGTGTACTTGTAGCAGAAAAATATTTTACTTTAATTATTGGTTTATATGCTCACCATGAATTTCTCATATGTAGATTCATCTAGATAGCCTATGAATCTGTGGTTCTGCCTAGAAAAGCATCTTGTTACCCTTACAATTTTTTTCTGAGAGTTGGTGGCGAGGGGCAGAAAGAGAGAGGGGGAGAGAATGAGAGAGAATCCCAAGCAGGCTCTGTGCTATGCATACAGAGCGTGACATGGGACTCAATCCCACAAACCATGAGATTGTGACCTGAGCCAAAATCAAGAGTCAAAAGTTTAACTAACTCAGCCACCCAGGTACCCCCTTTATTTCTTGAAATAAATCTATTTGGTAATGGCAACGGTGTTACTGACAGTATCACCCATTATGTTTGTTAATATGCCTAGAGTGGTTAAAATTATCCTAAAACAAGGTTTTATCACTTGCATCAAGCAAAATAAAGTCCTATGAAAACAAAGTAGGTGTTATCTTTGTCACATATATCTAATACTTCTATAATGAAATGAATGTGAAATCTAACAACATGTCTATCATTGTTATTTACCATTACCATAAGAGGCAGCATTATATTATTGGGAAGAAGAATATTTGATTTCTAAATTTCTGCTGTCAAATGTTCCACTCTGCTGTGCCAGAGTGCTGAGACCCTGAGTAACTTTTGTCCCTCACATGAGTCTGTAGAACTAAGTCTAACAAAATTCTAGCAGATTTCCAGGTTCTCGCCAAGTCCTCTGTAGTAGTGACCGTACCTTATCAATCCTAAAAATCACGAGACTCCTTTCCTTCGTTCCTCAAAGTATATGTAATAAACTACTCACAAAGAAAATAAATAAAGCATTTAAGAACTTTATTTCTAAGGGGCGCCTGGGTGGCTTAGTCAGTTAAGCGTCCGACTTTTGCTTGGGTCATGATCTCGCGGTTCGTGGGTTTGAGCCCCGCATCGGGCTCTGTGCTGACTGCCAGCTCAGAGCCTGGAGCCTGTTTCAGCCTGTGACTCCCTCTCTCTCCGACCCTCCCCTGCTCACGCTGTCTCTCTCTCTCCTAGAAATAAATAAAACATTAAAAAAATTTTTTTCTTAAAAAAGAACTTTATTTCTAAGAAAGGAAATAGCTACCATCAAAGTTCAGGAAATGGAAAATAGATACTCTTAAATTGCTACTTCAACTGGACACAGATTCTTAAAAATTTGACAGCCAATACAAAGATTTCTAATGTACTTCCCTTGTAAATTCATAGGAAATAGATTGCTGCAAAAAATTAAATATATTACTAAGGTTAAAAAAGAAAGCATAAAGAAAACAATAGACCTGATTTTAGATCTTCTGCTATGGACTTAAAAAATATTTATATGGAAGTTTTATTTTGCCATCTTAAAGTTATTACTATTCACATGTTATAAGTTAATATGGACTCTTTTCTGCTGTCTATATTTACATTACATTTTCTTACACAGTTAATCATTAAAGTATTTGTCCATGGCCGTATAACAGAAAGATTCTACAACTGAAATATTTTAAAGCACCTATGTCCAAGATTTCCCCAGTTCACACTTTACTTTGAATGTGGACTTTCACAAGCAAAATTAAGCTAGTCTCCTCAAGTAGTCCTCAGTGGGCACATGACCAAGTCTCTGCTCTGTGCTCCGACTAATTCCCTTGGCTGGAATTCCAAATACTGCTGTTCTTTATAATGAAATCAGTAAAGTTGTGAGAAAACTCTGAAGTGATGCTGAAAGCAGAGAAAACAACAAGCTGTATAAATCTTCAACATGTTAGGTAGCCAATTAGAGAGGCTGAAAGTTAGTTCCTCCAACTAGATAAGGAAATAATGACATTAGTAGGCTTTTATCAACTAATTTCATAGTACAGTATCGTTTATGTGAAAATTATAGCCTGGGCCCCAAGCTACTATTACCCACTATTCCTAAATAATGAAAAAATGTGAAGGGTTATAAGCTGGATACTCTCTAGGCATGATGATCGATTTGTAAATCTCCTGAAAATATAACAGTAATTGGATAGCAGCAACACAGATTTTTAAAAAGTTAAAACTTGAAGATAGATTTCATTTTCAATGTTCTTTGAAGACACTCTGCCAAGGGGGAAAGAGTATATGTAGGTTTGAACAAACTGATTGCTTTGAAACACTCTGAACTCAGAAACACTGAGATTCTGCTCAGTGATGAGAGTTGGAAAAGAATCTGCCTCCATCCTTAGAATAACAAAACGGCTGTAGAATCTGTAAGTTCATGAATTTTCTTGAGTTCATCAGGGAGTTTACAGGACCGAATAGGATCTAATCTAAGTAATAGCCACCTGAAGGGAGATATAGAATGTGAACATTTGCTTACTTGGGGGCAGAAACAGACCCAGACCAGTAGGAAAATCAGGCAAGAATGGTTAACAAGCTGATGGAAACTGCTAAGCTAAGGAAAGAGTGTGCAGACTCCAAGGACAACAAATATAAAGGATATTTATGCCATTTTGAAAGCTCTTTTGCTTAAATCTCCCAGGCAAGATTCCTGAGAAAGCCCTCTTCATGGTATTTGGGGAAAGGGAGCCAGAGCTACCATGGAAGAGAAAGTAAATTATGTACAAACACTTCTTCATCTCCCTGTTGCTGAGACACATTTTTCCATGAGTCTCTTTGCTTCCACACATCTTTGAAGTAGAGGCACAAATAGCTTTTTGGTCTGGACTGTGTTTCCAATAACATCTGTACAGTGCACAGCCTTGGAAATTAAGGCTACTGTCTCCATCAGGAACAGAAGACATGTTTGTGATCAATATAACAAAGATACAATTTCTAATGGGGCAAAGGTTAGGAGGGTTTGTAGCCCCTTGTAGTTAACCATAGCTTTCCTGGTTCTGAGTCCCTTACTTGTGACACTTCACCCGACAGTGTTGTCTCATGGGAGTTGGGAGGAGGGTAGAAAGAATTACCATGAATATAAAGTTCCTGCTGCTTGCTCATTATGAGTAAAAGTCTTTTGTCTTTGATCCAGGATTCCTACATTTTCTGCCAACATCCATGTAAGTGAGGGAATATAACTTGTTAGCTTTACATAGGGTATAATTTTAGTTGTTTTGTTTTGTTTGACACAGCCCTAGGGAATAAAATCCTTTATCTACAGAGTAAAAGAAACATACTTTGTTCCCCTTAGGAGTCTGGTGAAAACACATTGCAGCTGGAGAAATAAAGACTCTTTTAGCCCTGAAGGAGGATTGGGAATACAAAATGGCCTAGAACTTTAGCTCAGGAAGACTCAGGATCATTGAGAAGGTCATACCCCTAATCTCTGGGATCATAAGGCCTGCGTAGGTCTGAGGTTTAATCCTAAGAGAATCACCCCCTCCACCAAGTTAACAAGCACCAAATTACAGGTAAGAGCTCAGTATTGCTGTGAGAATCACAAGAGCGTGGACAGAGCTCCCTGATAAACACAAGAAAGCAAGGACCTAAAGCTGAAGATGATGAAGAAAAGTCCTCTGGCAAATGCACCCATACCTTAAATTCATGGTAAACAGGGGAACTTAAAACCTGTGCTGCACTGAGGATAACCACTGCAGCAATAAACCTGAAACCCAGCCACATTACTTACTAGATGAACTATAGGCCCTCACACTAAAAGCCCTGATGGAGAAAGGTGTAGCCCTTTTTAACATAAAATCTATTTACCTTTCTCTTCTTTCCTACATGAGATGTCCAGGTTTAATGGGGAATAAAAAAGCAAAATATATTAAAAGGCAAGAAAACCCACATCTTAGACACAAAGCAAATCAGTACAATGACTCATATGTGAAACGTATTTTGAAATAAAACAGAAAATTTTAAGTAACTATGATTAATGTGTTAAAGGTTCAAATAGAAAAGATAGGCAGCATGAAATATCAGATGCATAATTTTGGCAAAGAGATGAAAACTATAGGAATGAACCTAACAGAAATGCTAAGAACAAATAACATAGTAATAGAGGTGTAAAGAAAGAAAAAGGGCTTCAGTGACTCCTTAGTTGGCTTGACCCAGCTTATGAAATAGTCAAGGGGAGACTGGGTGGCTGTCAGTTATGCATCTGACTCTTGCTGTTGACTCAGGTCATGATCTCACAGATGGTGAGATTGAGCCCAGCATCAGACTGTGCTGACAGCGTGGAGCCTGCTTAGGATTCTCTCTTTCCTTCTCTCTCTACCTCTCCTCTTCTCATGCTCGCTCTCTTTCTCTCTCTCTCTCAAAATAAATAAACCTTAAAAAAAAGTCAATCAACTTTAAGAAAGGTCAGTAGATATTTATCAAGTTTAAATAGAATTAGAACAAAAGTTTAAAAAGCCAACATAATAGGTGTGGAACAATATCAAATAGCCTAACAACCATGTGGTTGAGATCTCAGAAGGATAAAAGGGAGAAAGAGGCAAAAACATGAAAAATAAAAGTTAAGAATTTGCCAAAATTAATGACAGAAAATTTTTACAAAATAAGCTTAAGAACATCTGGAAACCTCATCATCATCAACAACAAAATATACTTAGGTATATCGTTTTCAATTTGCTTTAACAAAATGCAGAACATCTTGAAGACACAGGGAACAAATATGTTACAAATAGGCAAACAAGAATAAGTAGAGGTCTTATCAAAAGGCATGCAACTCACAAAACCATGGCATGATTTCTTTAAAATACTTAAAGGGGGGAAAAAACCCACTACCAATCCAGAATATCCAGCAAAAACATTTCAAAAATGAAGGAAAATTTAAGACTGTCCTGGACAAATAAAATCTGGGAAAGTTCACTGGTAGCAAGTTCCACTACAAAAATGTTTACAGAACAATTTCCCTCAGGAGGCAATATGAAACTGGGAAAGAATCAGATCAGTGTGAAAAATGGAGGGCATTGGAAATAAAATCAAGATAAACTGGTTTTATGAATTTAAATCACTCTTTTTTTTTTTTTTAATGTTTTATTTATTTCTAGGAGAGAGAGAGACAGCGTGAACAGGGGAGGGTCAGAGAGAGAGGGAGTCACAGACTGAAACAGGCTCCAGGCTCTGAGCTGGCAGTCAGCACAGAGCCCAACGCGGGGCTCGAACCCACGAACCGCGAGATCATGACCTAAGCGAAAGTCGGACGCTTAACGGACTCAGCCACCCAGGCGCCCCTGAATTTAAATCACTCTTAAAGATAAGTAACTGTTGGGGCACTGGGGTGGCTGAGTCGGTTAAGCATCTGACTTCAGCTCAGGTCATGATCTCATAGTCTGTGAGTTTGAGCCCCACACTGGGCTCTGTACTGACAGCTCAGAGCCTGCAACCTGTTTCAGACTCTGTCTCTCTCTCTCTCTGCCCCTCCCCCACTCGCATTCTGTTTTCTCTCTCAAAATAAAGACCTAAAAATTAAAAGAAAAGGATAAGTGATTGTCTAAAGCAAAATCACTGAGAATTTATTGCAAGTCTGCAACATTTATGAAAGTAAAATTATGTCAAAACTTGCATAATACTTGGGAATATAGTATTGTAAGGTCTTTATACTTTATATCAAGAGGTATAATATTTTATGATAGACACTGATTACATGAAAATAGATATCTTCCAAAACCTAGGACAATCATTAAAAATATTTTTTAAAGTGCATATATATTGTCTATAGTGGAGATGATTTTGGATCATATAATAATGTTCAAACTATGAAAAAGCATAAAAATAGAATGTATAAAAAACAGATGGAACATGTAAAAACAACTTCCAACATTGGTAGATTTCAATACAATCCTATCAATATGCATATCACAGTGATATAAACAGACCAATTAGACAGGGATTGCCAGATTTTATTTAGAAAGTGGGAAAAAGCAAGACTCAATTATATACTATCTAAAAGAAATCTGATAAGTATAAAGATAGGTCAAAGTTAAAGGATGGAATGAGATACATTAGTAAAAATCATAGAGTTGGAAAGCAGAGTAGTGGTTGCCAGAGCCTGGGAGAGGGGGATGTGGAGTCCTTGTTTAATAGGTCTAGAATTTCAGATGAAATTCTAGGATGAAAAGAATTATGGAAGTGGGTACTGGTGATGGTTGTGAAACATTATGAATGTGCTTAATAGCAATGAACCGTTCACTTAAAAATAGTGAAGATGGTGTATTTTATGTTTTCTATACATATTTATCACAGTAAGGAAATTAAAACATACCATACCAACATTAACCACAATAAAACTGAGGCATCTACACTAATATCAGAAAAAAAGTAGAGTTCTGAACACTGAAGATTATCAAGAATGAAAACAAACATCAGATACCAATATAGGGGCCAAATTTGTAGGAGGGCATAGCAATTCTAAACAGCCATGTACATAACATAAGCTTAAAATATATTAAACAAAACCTGTTAGAACTGGAAGGTAAAATTGCCAAACCCACAGTGTTAGGCTAGAACCTTCAACACTGTTCTTTCAGAAACTATCTGAATAAGAACACAGAAAATTGATGTATACATAGAAGACCTAAGCAACACTATCAAACAGTATAATCCAATTGATATATTCAGAGGACTTCACTCAGAAATATTTTCAAGAACATATTTAACACTATTTTTTTAATGACACTTAAAGCTATATGCCAAGATAGACCATATTTAGAAAAAATGTTAAAAAATCATGTTTTCTGAAAATACTGGAATTGAACTAAAAATCTATAACAGGTATCTGAAAAATCCTAAAAGTATTTGAGAATTTAACAACATATCTCCAAAGAACCTTTGGGTCAAAATATAAGTGACAAGGGAAATTGAAAAAGAAAAATAAGAACAACATTTTAAGCTAAATGGAGATAAACACAAACTATCAACATTGGTTGATGCAGCTTTTTCAGTGCTTATGTGTAAATTTATAGTACAGCACAATGCTTAGGTAAGAAAGACAATGACCTAAAATTAGCAATCTGAACTTTTAAGAAACTAGCAAAAAAGAACAAATTCAACAGAAAGCAAAGGCGGTTTAATATTTGAAAATCAACTTTTGTAATCATTTTAACAGACTAAAGAAAAAATATCTCAAAAATACATAATTTGAGAAAACTGAATGATAAAAACTGCAAATTTTTAATAGAACGGAGTCTACATTAAACATTATAATGGTAAAGATGGAATGCTTTCTCAGTAAGATGAGATACAAGATTATAATGCCCTCCCTCATTGCATGGATTCAACATCAAACTAGAATTCTTTCTCAATGCAGTGCGGCAAGATAAATGAAAGGCATTCATATAGGATGTGGAAAAAAGAAATCTGTATTAACAGAAAGCATGACTAGCAGAAAAGCCCAATATTTAGGTTAACATAATCGTATCATGACCCAGCGAACATGAAGATTTGAACTGTCCCTGCTTTCCAAGAATCATTACAGTAGTGATATTCCACCTTTATTGGAAAGTTGGATAATAAGAATCTACTTTTTGGTTCTGAAAAGCAAATGTTATCTATGAACTATGAAAGCCATACTCTTCAGAATCTGAAGTGAGGAATGGAGTAAAACAGGAAGATTCTTGAAAAAACTGAATGATAAGGAAAACTCTTACTAGAAGCTTTGATTTATCTCCTCCCTCCTGAGCAATCCCAGCCACAAAGTTATGAACACTTGAGACTGTGTCAAGTCCAGGTCAGGCTTTCATAAACTGAGTACTTTGAGTTATTAGGAATTTGCCTGACACTTTTGTGCTTTGAGTTGTCTTGCAGAGCAATTGAAAGCTGGTATATAAGGGCGACTTTTCTTACATATCCATTTAAAAGCCATGTTTACAGGAGAACTGTAAAAATAGCAACATGTCTCTTTTGTCTGCTTAGATTTGATCTTATTACAACCAGGAGAAGCAGAAATATCCTTTATAAAGCACGTGGCAAAGTGCTGCTAAATCTTTAGATTTGAGATATCACAAGTAATAATCAATACATAAGGCCGGTTAATGGATTAGTTTTTATTCATGGTGAAATATACCTAATTCAGAAGCACATACACAGGATCAAGAATATATAATTCTTCATTTAGTCACTGTCCTTTGGTTAGCCTGCATTTGTTTACATCTATAACTCAAAACATGCTCACATACACATTCTACCTTAAAGGTACCCACATTAAGGGGCGCCTGGGTGGCTTAGTCGGTTGAGTGTCCGACTTTCGCTTAGGTCATGGTCTCGCGGTTTGTGGGTTCGAGCCCCGCGTCGGGCTCTGTGCTGACTGCCAGCTCAGAGCCTGGAGCCTGTTTAGGAGTCTGTGACTCTCTCTCTGACCCTCCCCTGCTCACGCTGTCTCTCTCTCTCTCCTAGAAATAAAATAAAAAAACATTAAAATTTTTTTTAAAAAAGGTACCCACATTAAAACATATGTAATGAGTTTTTCTGATTTCTTCCACTGAAAGTGCCCTTCAGCCTCATCCTCAATGCTTGTCATCCCCTAGCCATGCTTGCTGCCTCATAGCCTCCTTCATAACCTTTCTCCCATCTGTACCTTGCTATGGGCTTAAATAAAATGTTGCTTCTTCACAGAGACATTTCCTGACCTTCTGGTTTGAATTCTGTAAGTCCCTCCTCCAGTTATTCCTCCTTAATATAGTTGGCCATTATGTGTTCATCAGTCTATTATTAAGTGCCAGTATCCCTTTCTAGACAGTGAGTTCCGTTGTGATAAATGTGTGTGTGTGTGTGTGTGTGTGTGTGTGTGTGTGTGTGTGTGTGTGTGTTTAATCATTTTGTGTGTGTGGTCTAGCAGAATTACGGGCACATAAAAGATGCTATCCTCAAAATCTGCTTCTTGCCTAATCTTCCTCATTTTAGGAAAGAGAATCAGGCCAAAAGATGTGCCTCCTTCCTTTCTTTCTCACCTCTTAGCCAAACTATCAGCAATTCCTGAAAGCTCTACTTCAAAATATGCACTACTTCAAAATATGCACTACTTCAAAATATGCACTATAAATTATTCATCTGAGTACTTTTGACTTCCATTTCCACCAGCCTGCTAATCCAACCCTCTGTCTTCTACTGCCTGGGTTACTGCAAAAACCCTCTAAACAGACTGTCTGCTTCTTTCTGGCTCCCAGTCTATAGAAACTTTTTCCAGGAATAAGAGTGAGTCTTTAAAAATACAAATGTGATTGCGTTGCTCCTTTCCTCAAATCTCTCCAGTGTCCTCTCATCACACTTGGAACAGACCCAACATCATTCCTAAAGTTAATAAATCTCTTAGGAATCTGCCCCCAATTCTTGTTCATCCCTTTCAATTCTTGATTTTGTCTCCCCCAACATGCTGTGTGAGGCACCAGGACTCATGCTCATTGGGTCTTTGCTTCAGTGGAACATTATCAGAGAAGTCTTGCTTGTCCATCCTTTCCAAAGAGTTCCACGATATTTTTTTTTTCCAGGCTTATTGAGATATTATGGACAAATATGTAATTTTAAGGTATACAATGCGATGATTTGATTTTCCATAGTCATTTTCTATCTGCAGACTGCTTTTTCTTTTTACTTTATGCAACTTCATATTCTCTGTTATTACTTTGTTTTTGTCTGTTCACTGGAATATAAGTCTTTAAGAGTCTAGATTTTGGAGGAGAGAGGCAAACCATGAGAGACTCTTGAATGCTGACAAAAACTGAGGACTGATGGATGTGGGGGGGAGGGGGGATGGGCATGGAGGAGGGCACTTTGGGGATGAGCACTGAGTGTTATGTGGAAAATAATTTGACAATGAACTATTTGTAAAAAAAAAGAAAAAAGAGTCTAGATTTTGGTTTTTTGTTTTGTTTTAATATATACCTCTACTTTCTAAGCAACAATTAAATTCCCTGTGAATACTGATGAATGAATAAATAAATGTTCAACAAATAGTCCTTTAAAATATGAAAGAGTAAATGAATGAAATAATGCATGGATGATTAAATTAAAACTGGCAAGTTGAGGTGCAAGCAGTCATTCTCTTTGGCAGGTAATAAGTTATACTCAGGGAAGAGCAAACTATCAGATTGAATGTTCCAATATATTAAATATGCATCTGTGCATCAAGTTTAATTCATATGTCCATAATATTTGTCATATTAGTCCATATGCTTTTGAATGATATCACTTATCTCCTTGATTAAGAAGTATCCTGAATTTTTATAGGCCATCAAATTCTGTCTAATATCTTTCTGCAAGCATTCAAGATTTTCCATAATCTTAACTGTAATCTCTCATGTCTATTTTGAATAATCCAAAATGTTAAAAATTATGCCAACACCAAGCACCCACATCTTGGTTTCTAATACCATTCTCCAGCAAAAGAAACTGGAGCTCTTTTTGAAATGACTGATGGAGTTTGGACAGGGACTATATAAGTTGATCCTAGAGCATCTTGTAAGATCAGAAAAAAGAAAATGTTCAATAAAAAGTCACCTTAATAAGAAGAATTTGTCAAAGCTCGCACAGGAACCAAATAAAGGACTTCCAAATATTGTTTTGGACAATAATGTTTTTTGCAACAAAACAAATTAAATAGAATAGATTATAACCCAGACTATAAAATAATATTCGCAAGTTCATACTGCTAGAAATGAATTATTGAATAAATAAATCATTGGGGGAAAAAGAGACAACTCTCCAGTACAGAAGAATTCTATAACATTTTCATATTTACTCTGCCCTCAAGGAGGTAGAGCACAATTTTCTACTCCTTAAGTGTAGACTATGCATAGGAAATTATTTTCAAAGAATACAGGATCAAAAGAGGGAACAAAAGTTCCTTCACAGGGAGAAATCTGACAAACACCTGCCTTAACCAGATGATCAAGCTCAACATCAACAGATAAATTATGTTATAAGCACATACCCTTAATCTAATATAATGACACGGACACCTTACTTCTGTGTTTTTCTTCCCCAAAACCCATAACCACCATCGAATCAGGAGGGAAACATAAGACAGAGAGGAATTGTCTACAAAATATCTTATTAGTACTTCTTGAAAATTGTCAAGGTAATCAAAAACAAGGAAAGTCTGAGGAAGGGCCATGGTACAAGTAGACCAAAGAATCATAATGACTAATTGTAATGTAGTATTCTAGATTAGACTCTGAAACAGAAAAAACTAAAGAAATAGAAAATGTGGACTTTGGTTAATGAGAATGCATTGGTATTTATTCCTTAATTGTGACAAATGTACCATGTTAATAATATATTAATAACAAGAGAAAGTGGGCGTGGGCATAATGGAACTATACTATATTCATAAATTTTCTGTAAATCAGAAAGAAAAATAATTATTAAAAAATGTATTTTGAGGGTGTCTGAGTAGCTCAGTATGGTAAGCGTCCTGCTGTTCTTGATTTTGGCTGAGGTCATGATCTCAAAGGTCATGAGATAGAGCCCCATGTTGGGCTCTGTGTGATAGTGTGGAGTCTCTCAGAATTCTCTCTCTCTCTCTCTCTCTCTCTCTCTCTCTGCCCTTCCCCCACTTGTGCTCTCTCTCAAAATAAATAAAATTAAATTTAAAAAAAAGATTTATTCTGAGCCTATAGCTGGTGCCTGATGAAATGTTAGAAGGAATTTGGGGCTAGACATGGACCCAGAGTCCATCATTTTATTTATAAACTTCCCCAGCTACCTGGAAATTTTTAATAAATCATTTCTAAGCACTTCTATTTAATGTAGACATTTATTTTCACTTGTATTTACCCATGTCAATTCCAAGGATGTTCCTAATGAAAAAATACTAGTAACAATCTTGTAAAAGTTATATGAAGATTAAAAGCTCAGAAAATTGATCTTTGAAGAACTCAGATTTGAGAGAAAATACCTGAGGTATATTACCTTGGTGATAGCTATGTGCTGAATATTCCCAAATCCCATATTCTTTATCCTGCCATATTTTTACTCATATAGTAATTTTTTAAAAACCTATTAACATTTATATTACGTTTGTGAAGAGTGAAATAAAATGTAGTCACTTATGTCAAGCAGTTTTGAAATGGAGCTGGGAAGCCATTAAGGAGGTGGGCCTTATCCTCACCTGGAAGGAACAAAGACTTTTGAACCGGGCTCAACAGCAAATATTACAAGGACTGTGCACAAACATCCACAATTTTTGCTCAGTGAGCAATTGTGTTTAGCCAAAATTAGTTTCCTGCCACCAACACAAATCAGAATTCTTTGTAAACAACATATACAAGCATTCCCCTTTCTCTTAAACTTTTTTTTTCCCCTAGAGGGACACAATTTGAGCTGCTATCCAAATTTATGCTTCTCAAATTGCAATTCTGACACCCCAAACAAATGCTTTTATTTTATTTCAGTTCTGCCTCTTTTCTCCAGGGACATTTCCAAATAGAAAGATGTAATATCCTAGAGAGTATGGGGGAGTTTGGTTATTTTTCAAACTATGCATATAGTAAAAACTTATTTTGTTTGTAAAGTTCAATATCTTTTCCTGCGGAACTCTGACATTTCTGTCTCGGGGATGAGCTCTCAGAAAATCATTTTGTCCTTCACAGCTTTGTATCATCTGTTTTACTTTGACATTGGAGACCTAACTACAATATAGCATTGGACCAAGGAAACAATTCATTCACTTTTATTCCTTCTTTAGAGAATTGCTTTGATTCTTGTATTGGCAGGAGAGGAGCGTGCCTGCAGGATGATATTGAATCAGACTCATAGCCAACCGGTTTGGGTCATTAGCTTATGTGCCAACCAGCAAGCAGCCTCACATGTGGCCTGAAACGAAAGACATTTTTTAAAACCCCTTGTGCCAAATGTCTTTAATAATTTATCATCCTCCTCCTGATTAGTATTACTGTTGCCACTTCAGAGATGCCACTTTGATAAGTCTTCAATTTCATGTTATACCCTAAAAAAGTTTGGCTCCTCAAAGGAATGATTCATAATAATAAGTATATTTAAGAGATATTATCTTTCCAAGTTTTTGCAGTTAAAAATGTTAATAAGAGGGGCGCCTGGGTGGCTTAGTTGGTTAAGCGTCTGACTTTCGCTTAGGTCATGATCTTGCGGTTCGTGGGTTCGTGCCCCGCGTCGGGCTCTGTGCTGACTGCCAGCTCAGAGCCTGGAGCCTGTTTCAGTCTGTGACTCCCTCTCTCTCTGGCCCTCCCCTGCTCACGCTGTCTCTCTCTCTCTCTCTCTCTCCTAGAAATAAATAAAACATTAAAAAAATTTTTTAAAAAACGTTAATAAGATTTACATCATCTAGAGCCTACAATTTGTTTTTTTAAGCTTCTTTCTAGTATTTATTTATTACTCATTTATTTTGTTTTATTTTATTTTATTTTATTTTATTTTATTTTATTTTATTTTATTTTATTTTATTTTTTGAGAGAGAGAGAAAGAGAGAGAAAGAAATAGAGCACAAGCAGGAGAGGGAGACACAGAATCTGAAGCAGGCTCCAGGCTCTGAGCTGTTAGCACGGAGCCCGACACAAGGCTTGAATTCACAGACAGTGAGATCGTGACCTGAGCTGAAGTCAGATGCTTAACTGATAGAGCCACCCAGGTCCCCCTAGAATTTGTTTTAAATATATGCTTTTTATTATTTAATGCATATTCCTAAAACTATTGATGGCAATAAAAAAAACAAAGTTGTATATAATATTCATAAAACTCACATGAGTATGTGTAATTTCTTAAATTATTTCTTGAAAGATTTATGCATTTATTTTCATCAGGGGACAGACCAATGTGAAAATGAACGTCCATTAATTTTTAAGATGGAGAAGTTTATTTTTCTTTCTTATGTCAACTTCTTAATATAAAATGAGTGACAATTGGCATAAGAATGTACAAAACGTGGCAAACAATATATGAATCTGTTTGGCAATGTTCCAAATGACATCTAAACCTCTGTGCCAGGATGTTAATGCTTTTGTGCTTGTCGTGATCTCTTTTAATTTGTCATAATGGCAGAAACAAATCTGTTAGCCTGTAACAGTTCTTCACTATGTAGCAAACAGTAACAATGGAACTTTGTTGTTCTACCTGTCTCCTAAACCTTCAGAGAGACTCATTCATCCTGATCAGTTTCATTGCTTTTGCAATGTTTCCTTATAAGGTTTTTCTGCACAGGAACCCATACATCACAAGATCACTTTTAATGTAACTAAAATTCTCAATACTCATTTCATTCCAGTTGTCAGTAGCTTGTCCCCAGGATTACAATTGACTTGTGCAGTTCAAAGACCTTCATTGTACAAAAATTTCTCCACTGATTAAATGCCATTCAGTGACTTTACTTGTATTGTTAGAAACTATATTAATCAGTTGAATGGTCATAGTGAAAGTGGTGGTACACTTGTACTTATTTTTTGTATTTTTATACATGAGCAATAAAGTGTATAGTATATTTTTCCCCCTAAAAGATTAAATTATTTAGTTATCCTTTCAGTCATTCATCACCAGCAGTACCTCAGTTTCTGTAGTGCCTTAGGGCTGACAGTTCCCGATGACATTTTAGTCATTTGGTCCTCACAAAGATTTTATAGCGGGGTGGCAAAGTAGTAACTGGGCTCAAGCTGCCTTAATTTCAGTCTTTTTACTATGCGTTGCCTCTTTTCAGGAAAAGTCTTTGAAATGTGTGACATATATCATTTTCATATCTAGTTGATATTGGGAGGATTTGTGGATGACTCAAATAAGTTGTCAGAAAAAGTCTTATATGTTTGTTCCGCATAATATGTGACACCAGGGCCATTATGACTGCCTGTCTCCACCCAGCTATCATTCTACTGACTAAGTTGATGCTGCTGGAATTGCACACATGTCAGGGCATACTCCATGCATCCCATATTAAGAAGCCATGACATGCAAAGGTATTCTGACTCAGCATATTTGGATTTATACTAACATATAAGACAAAGGTTGGCAAACCTAGTTACATACCAGAATCAACTGTAGAGTTTATTAAAATGCGCATTGACCAGGGACAGGCCTGTAGAAATTTAAGCGGGAATTAGGCAACTAGAGATGGGGTGTGAGGGCAGGGGGAGGGGGGAGAGACAGAGAGAGAGTGTCAAAGCAAAATTTGCACCAAAGTTAAGCAATTTAGGAAGACTTTATTCAAAGCTATTGCCTGGGGGTAAAGAGATTGAACTCAATATCACTAAAATGAAAGGCAAGATAATTTCTCTTAAGTTTATTTATTTTGAGAGAGAGAGAGACAGACAGACAGACCTAAGCAGGGGCTTGAACTTACAAACTATGAGATTATGACCTGAGCTGGAATCAAGCAAGAGTCAATCGCTTAACTGACTGAGTCACCCGGGTGCCCCAAGACAAGATAATTTTTTAAGAGCTGAAGATGGGAGATTTGTAGGCTACCTGTGTTTGCTCTCTGACTTTAGAGAAGAGGTAAACTTCCTCATGTATTCATATGAAAGATAATTTTACAACTTGGAGCCAGGCACCCACCAGAGTTAAGCTGGTGACAGATTCTATTGAGAGTGGGAAATAGGGGCATCTTCCTTGATTATTACATCCAAATGAGATGGTTTTCAGGTCCTTGAGAAAGATATTCTTGGGTTGTAAAAACTGTTAAGAGGCTTGAAAAGGATTTTCATATTAAAGGGACAGAGAAAGAACTTCTAAGTTGCTGTTGCTATGTTTAATGCTCTAAGAAAAGGAAGGTCATGACTTCCAGTCAGGTAGAACCCTGTCTAAAATTTAATAAACCAATAGGAAAGTGAACGTTGACCTGGTGGGTGGGTCGGCGGGCAGGCGGGTGGGTGGGTGGGTGGATAGCTAGGAAGGAAGGAAGGAAGGAAGGAAGGAAGGAAGGAAGGAAGGAAGGAAGGAAGGAAGGAAGGAAGGAGGGAGGGAGGGAAGGTGTTCTTAGATGATTCTGATGTGTAGCAAGAATTGAATGCCACTGCTCTCAAGGAGCTTTATCAAATGGCTTTCCAAGAATAGATGTAGATACTCCAGGGGACAGAAATGGTAAACATCCTGAGATGAGGGAATTGGTATTTAAAAAGTGAGGCTAATTAAACAAAAAAGTAAATATGACCTTTTCTCTCTTGTTAAAGTTTTTTTTGAATTATTTAATATGCAATGTTATTAGTTTCAAGTATACAATACAGTGATTCAACACTTGGATACAACACCCAGTGCTCATCACAGCAAGTGCATTCCTTAATCCTCATCACCTATTTCACCCACCCCATCCACCTCCCCACTAATAATGTCACTTTGTTCTCTGTAGTTAAAAGAGTGTTTCTTGGCTTACCTCTCTGTCTACTGACCTTAAAGATGGATTGATTTCATAGGAACTGTAGATGTTAATTTGTGACCATCTAGTTCTCCTAATTTAATTTCTGAGGCCTAAAATCCCATATAGGTTGTTTTTTCTTTTCTTTTCTTTTCTTTTCTTTTCTTTTCTTTTTTTTTTCTTGTACTGTTTTTCTTTCTTCACTCAGGAAATACAAATACTCCTTAAGGGAAATAGCAATATTAGCTTATTGGTCATTTATTTCTTCCATTAAATAAACTGATTAGACTATTTCTTGAGAAGAAATGATGTGAACAGAATAACATTTACTGCTTAGACAAGACTGAACACTTTGTAGTGCAGAATTGGGTGCCTAAAGATGAGGCTGAGAGATTCTGTTGACTGATTTTAATTTTTGCACATATTTCCCTGGAATTTGGGATGATTCTGCTAATTTTAGTTATTTCGAAACATAAAAATTGTTAGTGAGGTATCTCTGAGAAGGAAGTTTTGTATTCAAAACCCCTTTGTCATAGACTCTGTGAAAGAACCCCTTTATCAAAGTAGGAAGCCTCCATTTGTCTTTGCATTTCCTAGCTTTGTTTATAGGTTATGTGATTCATCCAGTTCTTTTACTTATCCATCCATTTGACACAATCCAGGACACAATGCCAAACAAGGCACAGTCACTACTTTCAGGATCCCTAGAAAAACACACTTACAAATGCATCATTATTGGCATAATGTGATAATGCTATAATCAATTATGGGCAAAAAGCCCAGAGATGGAAGACTATATTTTTCATTTCAGAATTGGCTTTTCTAAAAATTCAAACTGCGGTAGACTTTCACTTAGAAATCAAAGGGTATAAAGTAGTAATCTAAAGAAACAGACCAACATAAGAAAGGGCATGAGTTGGGGCGCCTGGGTGTCTTAGTCGGTTAAGCGTCCGACTTTCGCTTTGGTCATGATCTCGCTGTTCGTGGGTTCGAGCCCCGCGTCGGGCTCTGTGCTGACTGCCAGCTCGGAGCCTGGAGCCTGTTTCAGCCTGTGACTCCCTCTCTCTCTGACCCTCCCCTGCTCATGCTGTCTCTCTCTCTCCTAGAAAAAAAAAGGGGGGGGGCATGAGTTATCAAGGAATCTATAGTAGTTCATCTTGGCAGAATGTTTTAAAGCTTTTTTGATTCAGTATGTTTAACCCTGTCCTCCAGTGCTTTCATTACCAGTTGGAAATATGGGTAGAATTTGTGGAGATAAGATAGAGAACCACAGAGCCACAAGACAAGGGAAGGAGCACAGGCTTTATATTTACCTAGTTGTGGGCAGATTATTGAGTCTACTACTTTTAGACAGATTCTCTTAATTATTTAATCTTGTGTCTGGTTTTCTTCTGTAAAATGGGAGGGTTAGATTCCTAGGACTATTAAGATTAAGTATATATGCAAAGGCTTCAGTAAAGTGATTGGCTACAGTAGAAGCTCAGTAAAAGTTGAATGCTGTACTTAGCACCACTGAAGACCTTGGAATTTTCCAGGTGATGTAGAGTCTATGGTAAACCATAACATATTTTTATTAAATTACAGTTTCATCTAAGGCTGATCTCCCTGTAAGGAAGCCACCTTCAGTTTATGTGTGATTCATAAAATTTATATATGGGGGAAAGAATAATTATTTTAAAACTTTTATTTAGTATTATTTTCTTCAAACTACAAGGGGTTCACTGTTAAAAGATCAGTTTTCTCTGCAAATGAGTGTCAATTTAAATATGTTTAAAATCTGTAGGGGATATAATTCAGTGAGTACCTTAAGTATATAGCTAAGTACTTAAAATTACAGTAGCCCCTCTTTTCCCTGTTTCATTTCCCACATTTTCAGTTACACGTTACTGTGGTCAGCCACTGTCCAGTAGAGGATGATTCTCCTTCTGATGAATGCTCAGAAGGTCGACAGTAGCCTAATGTTACATCACAATGCCTACATTGTTCACCTCACTTCATCTCTTTATGTAGGCATTTCATCATCTCACATCATCACAAGAAGACCATGAGCACAATACAATAAAGTATTTTGGGAGAGAAAGAGAAACCACATTCACATAACTTTTCTTACACTATATTCTTATAATAATCCTATTAGTAATTCTTGTTAATTTCTTAGTGTGCCTAATTTAATTTCATTTTTTTTTACATTTTTTCCCTAATGTCTATTTATTTTTGAGAGAGACTGACAGACAGAGCACAAGTGAGGAAGGGACAGAGAGAAAGGGAGACACAGAATCTGAAGGAGGATCTAGGCTTTGAGCTGTCTGCACAGAGCCCAACATAGGGCTTGAACTTACAAACCATGAGATCATGACCTGAGTGGAAGTGTGATGCTTAAACAACTGAACTACCCAGGTGCCCAACTACTGTGCCTAATTTCTAAATCGAGAGGGAGGCATTTGGAGCCCAGTGACCTCTCTGAGATGAAAAGATGGTACAGGTAGTACCAAGCCAAAGCAAATTACTGGAGCAGAGAAGGGTGCACCAGATATTTGTAAAGAATGTCTCTGGGGTATTTAGCTAGTTATTGATCAGCACCTGCATATAAAGAAGATAACCAGATATGGGGAAAAGAATGACCCAAAAAGAACAATGGAAAATTTCCTCTGAGCTCAGAAAGGATTAGAACAGTCTGTGTTACCACCAGGCAGAGTAGAAAGTCTTGGAATTCATGGAGCATCAGGAATGGTCATGAGGACAGTATAATGCTCTTCCTGATCCATGCACTTATTACAGAGCTATAAAATGCGTGGAACATATTTCAACAGAGCTATAGGAGGAATACACAAATCCATACCTGGAGTCAGAGACTTTGATACTCTTCTCACTTGTTGATAAAACAAGTAGACTGAACATTAGTAAGGATTTGAAAACTTAATGCTATAAACTAAGCCACTTATGTACAATTTTGCTAAGGAATTTTGTATCTAATGGTAATTGTAGATTTGTCTATTTCTCCATTCCATTCTATTGCTTCACATATTTTTTAACTTTTTTTGGGGGGATGGTAGATAAACATTTAGAATTGGTATGATTATTTAGTGTTTGATGCTTTATCATTATATAACATTATATAGAATCCGTTTTTTGCTCTGAAGTCTACATCATTTGATATTAACATAGCCATTGTTACTTCCTTTTAATGTTTTCACAGTGTACTTTCCATCCTTTTATTTTCCAACTACCAATATAATTATATTCAAAGTATATTTCTTGTATACAACATATAGTTGGGTCATGTTTTATAATCTACTTTGCCATTCTTTGGTTTTTGAATGGTATATTTAGGACATTAACCTTTAATGTAATTATTGATATGCTAGGCATTTTTTTCTCTGTTTTTCATGTCCTTGTTTCCTTTTTCCTGACTTTCTGTTACTTAAATTTTTTTTTTAGAATTCCATTTTAATTTAAGTCTTGAGTGTATTCTTTTGCTATTCTATTAGATTATATATACATTATTATTACCTTTCTATATTCATAATATAATTGTGTTAACTATTTCCTTTACATAATTTTTAGGACCACACCAAACAATATTATATTTTTTTTCTTCACTTTTAACATATGACTTTAAAGAGTCAAGAGAAAAAGAAAATCCTGTTGTAATTACCTATGTTTCTGTATGCTATGTTTTTTATTCCTTCTTAATATCCCAACTTTTAAAAATTATTCTTTTACTTATTAGAATACTTTAATCATATTTAGGATAGAACTACAATGAAAAATTCTCTTAGTTTTTCTTACGTTTATTTTATTCATTTTGTATGGGGTGGGGACAGAGAGAGAGAGAGAGGGAGAGAATGAGCAATGGGAGATCATGAGCAGGGGAGATCATGACCTAAACTGGAATCTAGTCAGATGCTTAACCAACTGAGCTACCCAGGCACCCCCAAAATTCTCTTTGTTTTACTTAATCTGAGAATGTCTTGATTTTCCCTGTAATACTGAGCAATACTTTTACAGTGTATAAAATTATAGATTGATATGGGTTTGCTTGTTTGTTTTTAACCAGGACTTGAAATCCATTGTTGTTCAGTAGCTTCTAATGAAATATCCTTTGTCATTATAATAGCATTTCCCACTATAGATAAGAAGATGATTTTTTTCTGGCAGCTTTCAAGACTTTCTTTCTCTTACTTTCAGAAGTTTGTTTGTTTGTTTATTTATTTATTTATTTAAGAGAGAGAGACAGACAGCTTGAGCAGATGAGAGTTAGAGAGAGAGGGAGACACAGAATCAGAAGCAGGCTCCAGGCTCTGAGCTAGCTGTCAGCACAGAGCCTGATGCAGGATAGGAATCCACTAACTGTGAGATCATGACCTGAGTCGAAGTCGGACACTTAACCAACTGAGCCACGCCGGCGCCTCTCACTTTCACTTCCAGAAGTTTAAATATTAGACATTTTAGTATTGATTTTTGTCAGATTATGCTCTTTGGATTTTGCTCAGCTCTTTCTTTCTTTCTTTCTTTCTTTCTTTCTTTTTCTTTCTTTCTTTCTTTTTTTTTTTTTTACATCCATGATAAGTTTTTCTAACCATTATAAAGAAATTTTATCATATTTCTAACATGCTGAGAGTATTTCTTTTTAATCAAAAAGAGGTTTTGAAATGGTATAAAATGTCCTATGGTTATTTTGGTAAATTATCTATGAGAAGAACATAACATGGAAGCCAGAGTATAGGGTTTATAGCCAGATAAACCCAGGCTCCAATTACACCCTTTCTTAGAACTGTATACATTGTGTACTCAGCTTCTTGAATCAGTAGATTTGGTTATTTATTCTAATCTGGGAAGATTTTTGTCCATTATTTCATCATGTGCTTTTTTAGCCCTTCCCTCTTCTTCCTTTCCTAGGATTTGAATCATGCAAAAGTTGGTTATTTTGTTATAGCACCATAGATCCATGGATATCTGTTTTTTATTTTTCAGTTTATTTTCTCTATGTTATCATGTGTAACTAATGTTCCGTCTTCCAATTCACTTATCTTTCTTCTGTTTCCTCAGTTTTGCTACTGATCCCATATGCTGAATTTTGCATTTTCAGTTCTCAAATTTTCAAATTTCTCTTCTTTATATATTCTCTTTGCCAAGACTTCTATTTTTACATGTGTTTCAACCATGTTCTTAATTGCTCACTGAAACATATTTAGTATGGTTACTTTAAAATCCTTATCAGATAGGGGCGCCTGGGTGGCTTAGTCGGTTAAGCGTCTGACTTTCGCTTAGGTCATGATCTCGCGGTTCGTGGGTTCGAACCCCGCATGGGGCTCTGTGCTGACTGGCAGCTCAGAGCCTGGAGCCTGTTTCAGTCTGTGACTCCCTCTCTCTCTGACCCTCCCCTGCTCACGCTGTCTCTCTCTCTCTCTCCTAGAAAGAAAAAAAAAAAAACAATAAAAAAATAAAAATAAAATCCTTATCAGATAAATCTAACATTTCAATCATGCAATGATATCTTTTTCCGTTCAGTTTGAAATCTTCCCTGGACTTTGTATGATGAGTGATTTTCTATTGAAATCTAGACATTGTGAGTATTATGTTATGAAACTGGATCTTATATACACTTTTCTTTTAACTAATTTCCTCTGACACCACTCTGGCAGGTGAAAGGAAAAGGTTGTTATGAATTTACTTACAGTTGGAGTTACTTACAACTTTGAGTTGATAGTCCAGGTTCCCAGTTGGCCTCCAGTATCATTTAAGATGAGATTGCTCCTTTTTATTGCTAGCAGGTTTGGGTCTGGTCCCTATGGTGACTCTATGGTGGAAGTGGCTTTGTTTTTGTTTTTTTGTTTTGTTGTTGTTTGTTTTGCTTTGTTTCTTTTTTTTTTAAGTTTATTTATTTTGAGAGAAAGTGCAGAAACTGATGTAGGGCTCAAACTCATGAGAACCTTGAGATCACAGCCTGAGCTGAAATCAAGAGTCAGATGCTTAACTGACTGAGCCACCCAGGCATCCCGGAAATGGCTTTGTTAATAATGGATGATGACAAGACTCCTGACTCTCCACTAGTCTTCCTCTGACAAAGCCCCAAGTACGGAAGGGGATAGGTGCTCACTATTGCCAAAAGAAGTAGAAATCCAAACTTCCTTTTTGGTCACCAGTGACATCACTCAGATGAGGCTCATTGCTAGTCTGAGGGAAGGAAATTCTTCAGATTATGAGACTGACGCGCTGCCTACTGCGCTAAGGAGGCACCTTGAGGGAAGGAAATTCTTAACTACCTACTTAGCATTATCTGTCACCACCCTTTCAGGGGTGTGGGAAATTTCATTACAGCCTCATAGATAATGAGTCTCCATTCCTTACTTTCCCTTTGCCCATGTGGATGGGAATAAAACCAAGTTTTTCTGTGTTGTGTGACTAGAACACCTATTATTTACAAGTTATATATCTTTCTACACTGTCTCTCCTTGTCATTCAGCTATAGTGAATAGTTTTTGTTGGATAATTTTTTCCTGGCCTGTTAGATTTATAGTTCTTATTTCAGCTCTAAGTCTAATATGTTCAAAATCAAAATAAATAAATAAATCTTTTGTGTTGTTTCTCAGGTCCTTAAGTCTCAAGATAATTTTCCTTTTCTCTCTCAGAGTCTTTTTTGTTTTTAATTTTTTCTTATGTTTTTATTTTATTTTGAGAGAGAGAGAGAGAGACAGAGAACGAGTGTGGGAGGGGCAGAAACAGAGGGAGACACAGAATCCGAGGCAGGCTCCAGGCTCTGAGCTGTCAGCACAGAGCCTGATGTGGGGTTCGAACCCACAGACTGTGAGATCATGACCTGAGCCAAAGTTGGATGCTTAACTGACTGAGCCACTTAGGCACCCCTTTCTCAGAGTCTTATATTTTTCCTTTTGATTTTCAACAATATTTGGTTTACAATTTATTATTCATTTCAATTCTTGAATATTATTGAAATATTTAGACATAGCATTACCTCCAAATTATTTTTCTAGGTGTGTATTTGACTTCTGATTTCAACTCAGGTCATGATCTCATAGTTTGTGAGATCAAGTCCCACATCAGACTCTGCAATGATAGTGTAGAGCCTACTTGGGATTCCTTTTCCTCTCTCTGTCCCTACCCTGCTTGCACACACTTTCTCTCTCTCTTTCAAACTAAATAAATAAACTTTAAAAAAAATTATTTTTCTAACGACTTATTTACTATTGCCTCATCATATTTTAGGCTGTCATACATTTGTTAGCTACTCTTCCTGAGTAGCTTAGTGGGGTAAAAACTGATCAATTTTTTATCATAAACGTTTTCTATACAGCTTTTGTGAAAAATAAATAATATACATATGAAAGAAGGTAAAAATCAAGATGAGAAAATGTTTGTATATATGATAGTTATGACCCAGAGCACAACAACAAGGATGACAACAGCAATAACAACGACAAAATGAATATAGTAATACTAGCAAGCTATCTACTTTACAGACAAAGAAACAGATAATGGAAAGACTAAAGGCAAATGATTAATAAAATACAGGCAGACATTTCAACCATATTAGCAAACAAAAATCAACGATAATACTATTTTTTCACTAATTCTTTTGAAGAAGATTGTAGATGGTGCCAACGAAAGTATTCTCCGAGCAACACAATCATTTTATTGCTAATTCACTGAAACCTTACTGAATTTTTTAAAATATTTTGAAACAATAAGCTAATATCCCTTAAAATGTTCATAAACTGACTAAGTGTATCTGCTGATAACAAATCAGCAGATAACAAATCTGTAATAAGGACATAATATCAATGCAAGACATTGCATAAATATTATAGCATTTTCTGTAATCCATCCATTGGAATCAAACTACTGCCTAACAAAAAGAGAATGGTAAAGAATATTATGAATTTATAGGATATATATTACTAAAAAGTGCTTACCAAAAGGTTTATTGACAGGGAAATACCAAAGGAAAATTAGTTTATAGAATGGCATTGACAGAATGAGCTCAACAGTGCAAGATATAATATATGCACATATCCAATTACTTAACACCATTAATTAATTCCCCAGTGGCAGAATTTTAGAAGGATAAAATAAGTAAAAACACAATTACTGTCAGACGAAACCATTATGATTCTATACGCTTTATGATCTGTCCAACTAATTTCTAAGTGCTGTCCGTTGCTCTTTTTTTATGGATCTCTTTCCCCTGCGCCTCCCACTGATCCTTTTCTAAGGCATTTAAAATCAATTTAAGATGTTAGCTACGTTTTTTAAAATGTGGTAAAGTTTTTACTTAAAGTCCAGTTAGTTAACATACAGTGCAATAGTAGTTTCAAGTGTACAATATAGTGATTCGTCACTTCTATGCAATACTGAGTGGAAAACATTTAGTTAGCTCATACATATACACAAAAAAAGGAATTAAAAATTCATAAAAATTATGAAGCTAATATACATTTTTATTTATATATAAATACATTTATATTTTTATTTTATCCTGTGGAAAACATTTATTTAGGTCATACACACAAAAAATGTGTGTTTGCCAATATACCACTGTTTCCTAATATACCAGTTCTCACATAGGAAAGTTCTCGAGGACATCTGTAAGTTCAAGTGCAAAATAAGAAAGTAACTTCTGGCAGAAAGTAAATAAGTGAATACACTCAAGTTGAATGGAAAATTCTGTGTTTTGATGTTCGTTCAAAATTAAGATTAAATCTCCATTTTGATATTTGACAAAAGAATTTGTTAATTGTGAAATTAGCTGTATATTATTTTCAAAGTTCCTGTCCTAAAAAAAGAAAAGAGGAAGCAACTTTTGACTAGTAAGAAATATGAAGGGAATAAAAAGCTACAAGGAAATTTGCAAAATACTGATTTAATTTATGCTTGCCTGACTCACAATATTATCTTTCTAACCACTAACCTATAAAGACACCTCTTAATATAAGCCGCCAATTTTTGTGTTGCCAGTAATACAAAGGCCTTGGGGAATTTAGATGCCTCATTTAAAAAACAAAAAACTGAGACCCAAAAATTTTAGCATTGAAAATGGAAACAATCTCCTTTGTGTTTCCATATATATTTAAAGAAAATTTCCATACGCATAATTTTTTAAAAATCATGTAACATTGCTATTAGTATAGTCAGAAAACAGGATCTAGTTTCCAAATCATATTTGTATTTTTATAGTTATTTAATTTGTTGTAAACACTTTCACATTAACATGATACAGGTGGACCAGACTTAAAAAACGTTGATGTTTTTAATATAGACCTTTCAAGACACATTTAAATGACTATCATTTTAAAGTGGAATATATCAGATTACTATGAGCTGGATATAAGGAAAGAGACATCAGTGGCATGAAGAAACTAGAAGATGTAGGGAAATGTGACATTCAGTTATAGATAACTATGTGAAATCAATATTTTTCTGTATAAAATTCTTGATTAACCAATCAAATGTTTTTCTTGGTCCTGCGTGGTTTGTGCACATTTAGGGACTGAATGGTAACATGCAAAAATAGCATATAATTTTTAAATATTAAAACAGTAATCTCTTGAAGTATCACTTTTTTACTTTGTCTTTTAAAAATTAAATAAAAAGAGTATAACATTTTAGAATTTTAAGTTTAGAACTCCTGTTATTTGATTTATATTCTGATATCTGCCTTCAAACACAATTCTGTTTAAGCCACAGAAATGGAAAACTTTAATTAAAAATCAAAACACTGATTTTTCTAATGTCTTTTATTGACAAAGTAAGTTTTTTTTTTTTAATCTCATTTAATGTTTGTTTGTTTTTAAGAGAGAGATAGACAGAGTTGAGCAGGGGAGGTCAGAGAAAGGGAGACAGAAACTGAAGCAGGCTCCAGGCTCTGAGCTGTCAGCATAGAGCCTAATTCAGTCCACAAACTCATGAACCATGAGCTCATGGCCTGAGGCAAAATCAGACACTTAGCCAACTCAGCCACCAAGATACCTGTGACAGAGTGAGTTTTTAGTGCATACATTTCAAATAAGGTCCTTATTAGAGGGGTTTGGATTATTAAGAGAGGATTTTGAAAACAACAACTGTGGCGCCTGGATGCCTCAGTTGGTTTAGTCTCCAACTTCAGCTCAGGTCATGATCTCACAGTTCCTATGTTCGGGCCCTGTGTCAGGCTCTGTGCTGACAGCTGAGAGCCTGGGGTCTGCTTCTGATTCTGTGTCTCCCTGTGTCTCTGCCTCTCCCCCTCTCATGCTCTGTCTCTCTCTGTCTCAAAAATAAATAAAACACTAAAAAAATTTTTAATAAAAAACTAGATATTATTTTGTAACTTTGTATTACCATTTCTGCAACTATTCATATGAAATTTTAAAGTAGTTAAAGTTCCGCATAAAATAAAGCAGTTCAAAATTAAGGTATTTCAATTTTCTCTGTATTTTCATGGATTATATAATATATATTGATATGTGATATATATGTGACATATATATAGATATATATATATAGATATATATATATAACATGTTTTATTTAACATGTAGTTAAATAAATGAGTTCCTATCTTTTGAACAAAATTTTTTTGTATAGCTGACTGAGCTTTTCAAGTATATCCTTAGCCCACCTTTGGAACTATAGCAGACTGTCTGTGAATGGTTTCTGGGTAAATGCTAGATGAGATTCTGCAGATTAGCTCATGTTGCACCCACTGCAGACCCGGTCTCCTTAGCTTTCCTTTACCATTGTGTCCGAGCTCTCAAAACAACAACAACAACAAACAACAACAAAATACCCAGATTCCTTCACACAAAGGCTCACCATGTGACTTCAGTTAAGCCAAGTAGATGTATCCACATAAGACTTGGAAGGCAGAATTGAATACTTGGGTGTGATGGCTATATGTGAGATGGTGTGGTACAAGCATTCATTTCTCTTAGGGTAGCTCTAGCAAAGAATTTTTTGTTCTGTCTCTGGTGTTCTAGGGGTCAGGTAATAGGCATTAACTTAGTGGGGTTTCCATTCGAACTGTCTCTGTTACTTTGGTGCTTCTAATTGTGACATTCCCAGGTTGCTGCAGTGTTGTGTAACTTTTAGGCCATGCTATTAATCTCGCTGTGTGCCCTTGCCAAGCTATTCGTTCATAGAATTGTGTCTGCTCAGAAGGAATTTATTTCTAATTCATATAAATTTGCCTTAAAGTTTTGTTGGACCACCCTCGTTACTAATGAACCCTGTTCATCTGGTCTTTTCAAAAAGAGTGTACACAAAGTAATACACTGTAAGATATCCTTTAAAAAATATTACATTAGATTCAGTTGTCTATGACTCCGACAAAGTAATACACTGTAAGATATCCTTTAAAAAGTATTACATTAGATTCAGTTGTCTATGACTCCGAAGCCTAAGTAAAATGAAGCTTTTGCCCTTTTACTTCATGCTTGGTAGTAATATTGCTACTCAGTATTTTCTCTTTTGTTATTTTTGTTTATGTGTGTATATTTCTTGTTTACCTACTTACAATATCTATATTGGAAGAAACCCTTAAGCAAACAATCTACAAAATTGGAAATGATTTTCTTGGTAGTTACTCCCTTGCCTATAACTCATGGAAAAAAAAACATTCAGTATAAAATATTGTGTGAATCTTGATATCTTATATTGTAACTTTTTTTGGAAACTATTTCCATTTTCTTTGAATTGAAACCAAGCACAAAATTCTACATATGTGAGATGAAGCAAAACATAACTATTTTTCTTCAGAAAACCCTTTATTCCAGTGGGATAACCTGTAAACTTTCCAAAATTGCTTTTTTACCAAGACCACAGCTTCGTTTTCTTTTCTTTTTTTTGTTTATTTATTTATTTTTGAGAAAGACATAGAGCAGGAGCAGGGAGGAGCAAAGAGAAAGGGAGACAGAATTTGAAGCAGGCTCCACACTGTCAGCACAGAGCCCGACGCAGGGCTCAGACTCAGGAGCCATGAGATCATGACCTGAGCTGAAATCAAGAGTTGAAGAGTTGGATGCCTAACCAATTGAACCACCCAGGCACTTGACCACAGCTTCTTTATTACAACTAAATCAGTAAACTAGCTCATCAAGACTGGCTTTAAAATTCCTGCCTTGCAGTCTTTGTCCTCATCCTGAACTATTATGTCATAAAACTTATCCAATCCCATTAATTCCCACTCTTTTAAAAAAAATTTCAACATTTATTTATCTTTGAGAGACAAAGAGAGCATGAGTTGGGGATAGGCAGAGAGCAAGGGAGACAGAATCTGAAGCAGGCTCTAGGGTCTGAGCCCTCAGCATAGAGCCTGATATAGGGCTCAAATTCACAGACTGAACCATGAGGTCATGACCTGAGCTGAAGTTGGTGGCCTAACTGACTAAGCCACCCAGGCACCCCTTAAATTCTCACTTTTTGAAGGACTGCCTTAAAATCATCCAGCTCAAAGGCTATAATTTAATTAAACTTAACATTTCTAGCAAAGGAAAATATAATACTTAGAAATTAGTGCAGTTATTAAACAACATCTTCAAATAGCATGTCCCTCATATATTCAGTCCAATTTAGAAGACAAAGTTTACATTGGTAAGTATTTAGCAATAAGACTTATAATATGACTTGGAGTGCCTGGGTGGCTTAGTCGGTTAAGCGTCCGACTTTCCGACTTTCGCTTAGGTCATGATTTGTGGGTTCGAGCCCCGCGTCGGGCTCTGTGCTGACTGCCAGCTCAGAGCCTGGAGCCTGTTTCAGACTGTGACTCCCTCTCTCTCTGACCCTCCCCTGCTCACGCTGATTCTCTCTCCTAGAAATAAATAAAACATTAAAAAAAAAATAAGACTTATAATATGACTTAATTTTCCTTTCTATAACTGACTATGGGCCATGGACTTGGGGAGATGTAGCCATTTCTTCATACTGTAGCAGTTGTTATTAATGTTATATATTTGTTAATTGGTTGGCTGGGTTCTGGTACATAACATAAAATAAAACAAAGCTAATAATCTGTGAGAATAAAACCTTTAAATTTTCCCTCATTAACGCATGTTCTAACTTGACTATATACTAACTGGCTAATTGGTTACTCAATTTTAAACAAAAATATGTTTATTATTACAATATTTCTCTTTGCTTGTTCCATTCTCAAATTTTTCAAGGATTAGACGGTGTGTCTGGTTTTTTTTCTGTATACATGTGTTTATGGTGAAATGTAACTTAGCTTCAAAATACTTTCCTACCATGATTTTATAAAATTGAAACTAAAACGACCTATAAACCAAAAGATCGATAGATAACAATGAATGCCTGTAAATATATTGTCAATTATCATCTTCAAGTATCTCTCTTGGATTTATAAGAAGCCCAAGGGTTCATTTTCATATATTTTCTCTAATTCAACATCTGAACTGCCCTAAACCCTAAATAGCAGGTATGCTTTTGTTTGAGTCAGCTAACAACTACTTACAGACATAAAAGTTATACCCTACCTTAGGTCAGGTTATCTGGCCAGTCATACAAATTTTTGATGTTTCTCTTAAAGAAGGCACAGAAATGGAAAGATAGCCTGTATTCATGGACTGGAATAATTAATATTGCTAAAATATCCATACCATTCAAAATGATATAGGCTCAGTATATTTCCTATCAAAATTCCAATGATACTTTTCATAGAAATAGAAAAAAGAAATCCTAAAATTCATATGGGACCACAAAAGATACTGAATAACCAAAGCAATATTGAAAAATAAGAAGAAAGCTGGAGGCATTACACTTTTCCTGATTTCAATTACATTACAAGCTATATTAATCAATACAGTGTTTATATTGGAAAAAACCAGACCAATGTGGAAGAGAACAGAGACTCCAGAAATAAATCCATGCATTTATGGTCAATTAATCTCTTCCTAAGAGTGCCAAGAATATAAAATGGGAAAAAGATAGTCTTTTCAATAAATTGTGCTTTGAAAACCTGATTACAAAACTGGATAGCCACGTGTGAAAATATTTAACTGAACCCCTATATTATACAATACATAGAAATCAACTCAAAATTGATTCAAGACTTAAAAATAAGACTTGAAAGCATAAAACTCCTAGAAGGAAACAGGGAAAATTTCCTTCTGAAGCACTGGTCTTGGCAATGAATTTTTGGATATGTCCCAAAAGCAAAATAAACATTAAGATTACATCAAAATAAAAGAGCTTCTTCCCCACAAAGGAAACTATCAACAAAATGGAAAGGCAGCCTATGGAACAGTAGAAAATATTTGCAAACCATGTATTAAATAAGACATTTATATCCGAAACATATAAAGAGCTCATACAATTCAGTAGCAAAAAAAATTATAATAGCCAAATTAAAAAAATAGATAAAGGACCTGAATAAATATTCTTCTCAAAGAAAACATGTAAATGGACACCAAAAAAATGAAAGTTTGTTCAGCATCACTAATCATTAGGAAAATGCAAATCAAAATGACAATGATATATATACACACATCTGTTAGGATGGCAATTTTTTTTTTAAAGCAAATGTTGGTGAGGATATGGAGAAAATGGAACCTTGGCATATGTTTGGTAAGAAAGTTAACTAGTACAGCCACTATGGAGAACAATATGAAGGTTCCTCAAAATTTAAAAATAGAACTACTATAAAATCTAGCCATTTGATTTCTGGGTATTTATCCAAAGGAATCGACATCAGAATCTTGAAGAGGTGTCTACTTGCATGTTCACTGTAGTGTGATATGAAAACAATCTAAATCTGTATCAATGGAATACAGGATAAAGAAAGTATGAGACACATGCATATATATACATGAATATACACACACACCAAGTCATATTGTTCAGCTATAAGAAATAAGGAAATTCTGCCATTTGTGACAATATATGGATGGACCTAGCAGACATTATGCTAAGTGAAATGTCAGACATGGACAAATACCATATAATCTCATTTATATGAGTAATCTAAAACAGTCAAACTCACAGAAGCAGAGAGTAGACTTGTGGTTGCCAAGAGCTAGAGGAAGGGGGAAGTGGAGGATTGATAATCAGACAGAGAAATTTCCCTAAACCTAGTATAGGATTAAAGGCATGAACAAATTATCTCACTTTTCTTAAAAATAAAAGAACAAGGTTATGAACATATTAATATATATACTTTAGAAAAGGAGACAACATTTTCAGGGAAAACATAGCTGTAAGTTCACATAAGGTGAAACATAAAATTTCATTTAAAAAAATAATAATTTCAATTATGAAGGAAACACATTGAGTATATCTCCAGGAAAACAGTTCATGAGTTTTGTTGGGGAAATATTAAAAACAAAGTCTTTTCCCAATCAAGGAAATCTCTCCACAAAGATAGTAGAGAAAGAAAAGCAGCTTGTTGCTGAATAAGCCTGAATTCCATGCACTTTTTGGGAAACCTGCTGAAACGTTGCAGAGACAGAAAGAAACCTTACCCTTTTATAGAGCCAAGTAGATACAATCCATTACATACACGTTTTCAGGACAAATTGTAACTGGCCCTCAAGTGAGAGCGTTGACATACCATTCATGACATGTAGATCATCTTAACTTTACCTAATTATTAGGATGACTATATGTTGGTTAATTGTTTTTACCTGGAGGAAAAACAATCTTCTCATCTCTTTATAACAGGAGGTAATTTTGTCATATGAAATAGGCACCCATCTTAGCTGGGTTCCTATATACTACAGGCACTAGAAGATCTGGTGTGTCTCCCTTGATTTGGCATTTCCAAAGTTGGCTCCCAGGTTTTTGAATAACAAACTCCACTCCCCTAACATTCCTCCAACCCCCATACAAATGGACAGGACACATGGGCAGGAAGAGCTGCCCTGGAATTGTGAGGTGTGATTGATTATATACTTTTAAATTGGGAGGCACAGAGATAAAGGAAGTTTCCAAAGGATTTTCTTATTTTCAAGAAGACTTACAGGATCCTGGAGCTTGAGCTATTGTCAGGTTAAGGTTACTTTTTGCCTCTAGCAAAGCATTAACATTAAGACAGTTGTGAGTTACTTGAGGATAGTCATACGCTGCTTGTCTAAGAGTATTGTCAGAGTTGTAAGAGAATTTAATTTTGCCTTTGTTCTCCTCATTATTTCACCTGAACTATTTTGACCCATAAATCTTTAAGGTTGTCATTAATCTTAATACCTTTACAGAAGGTCTTATCTTCTGTAAATTCTTCCTGCTGAAAGGGGGCATAGAGATGTCCCTACCTATGGGTCCACACTGATCAGTTATGGAATTTATATATGAGTTTCCAGAGGCAGAGGCAGCCAGATTCAAGGTAGATGACATATATGAACCTCCTCTAGTAGAAAGGATCATCTGTTGGCTTGAAGTTATGGCAATGAAGGACTTTTGGCACCAGGCAGGGAAACATCAGAAAAGACAATAAAATAAGATTAATATTATGAGAAAAAGAAGCCCAATAAAAAAAGGCCTTTGAGAGTTGACCCAAATTTTCCTACAATCCAGGAATTTAAGCAATCACTTAAAGGGGAGAGAAAGATCATATAAAGTATGAATTCATGCATCAGAAAGCTGACAAAGGTCAATGAGAAAAAGACTATCTAGTTTTTGGAAAGATTTATATGCATTTTAAAAAGATGAGAAAATACTTGCAATTACAAATTTCCTAAGGCAAATACTCAGAGGAAAAGAAAAAAAAAAGAAAAGAAAAATCTCTTGTCCCATTTTTAACTGGAAATATTAAGCCTCTTATTTTTAATTTGTATTTGTTGTTAGATTTTACATTTAGTAAGGGGTCTACAAATGGCAGCATATAGAACCAAGCATCAGTATAGCAAGAAAGAGTATAAAGACTAAACGACAAACAAGTAAGCAAAAAGAGAAGAATAACTAGAGGTTTAAAAAAATATTGTGATAGTAAAAAGTTTTACCTTAGCTATGTTTGGAATAAAGCAGAAGGAAATTTTTTCTTCAGGAAGACAAGAATTGTTAAAATATTTCATTGGAAGAGACACATATGAAACCATATTTTATGTTGATTTTTTTCTCTATGAAGGAATATAATCTTCAAAATCATAGAAGGCAACATCCAAGAGATTAAGGTATTTGTCTTTATAGCACTTTACGTGTAAAGTGTGGCAGATTTCCTGGCATCTAATAGATGTTTAAATAAGGTTTATTTATTAATAAATAGGGTCTCATTACATTACAGTACTTGGATTACATCACTGGAAAAGGAAGTCACTTTAAGCATATGACTAAAGTCATTCCTATTTTTAAAACATCCTTTTAGAAGGTTCAGTGGAAGCTGGAGTTTTAATGAGGAAAACAAAGAAGGGAAACATGACAGCTTCTGCTGTGGGAGAATGCAATTTCTGCCTTGGTTACTGAGCCTGTAAACATCCAGAGAGAGCTATCTCACAACCATAAAACACCCCGTGGATTTCTGTGGACCAACATTTCTCCTAGTCACCTCAGGCTCTAATTTTTTGCATCTACTGGATGCTCATTATCTGTTCCATATCCATCTTATGGCTGCTGTTTCATCTCTAAGTCAGTATCGACAAAAATATTAGTGAATGTTATCAATCAGCATTCAACCAGAGAAGAACTGTGTGTGTGTGTGTGTGTGTGTGTGTGTGTGTGCGCGCACGCATGTCTATGTGTATGTGTCTGTGTTTGTGTGAGCTTAAAAAATGGTTGCTGCTTGCCTTGTGATCTCCAACTCTCCCATGAATATTTCTTGTGTTTCATCCTAATTGGAAACAGACAAGAAAATATAGTTTGGTATATATACTTTGGCCAAGTCAATATTACATTTTACAAGGCCATCCACATTTATAGATGTTTTCTTGATTCCCTCACTTCTCTCCCCAACCAAGTACACCCATATGGGGCAGCTGTCCATAGTATTTTAGAAATTTTTTGGAAATAACACTTCACGTCAAAAATATCTCAAAGTCTTATGCCAAGTTAGATTGTTGATTCCCTCTCTCTCATGTTTCTCATTCATACTCTTTGAACAGACAAACGTATGTGCATTCATACCCATTCATAAACAATACCCTTCCCAGATCAAATAAACACCCTTTATTAATTACTTTTTTTGTGTACATGCTATAAAAAGTTAAAACAATTCTACAAAATTTCCATTCATTATTTCTGCATCAGCCATAAATTAAATAGTAATTTAAAAATTAAAACTATTCTGGGGCGCCTGGGTGGCTTAGTCGGTTAAGCGTCCGACTTTCGCTTAGGTCATGATCTCACGGTTGGTGGGTTCGAGCCCCGTGTCGGGCTCTGTGCTGACTGCCAGCTCAGAGTCTGGAGCCTGTTTCAGTCTGTGACTCCCTCTCTCTCTGACCCTCCCCTGCTCATGCTGTCTCTCTCTCTCTCTCCTAGAAATAAATAAAACATCAAAAAAAATTAAAAAAAAAAATTAAAACTATTCTCTATTATTGTAAAAATTAATGTTGTTTCCTTAAAGCTGCTAAATACATTTACGGAGTCATTTGTCAAGGCTGTTCAAAGAAAGACTTTTTTAGATAACCCACAAAATAATCATTAGGTGGCAGAATAAAAAATGAAATATAGGAACAACAATGCAGTTGACAGACTAAGTATTCTTTATTCTTTGCCTTGAAATGTTTTCTTCTTACTTATAAATTTCCTTAGGGAAAATGTGTCCTTGTTGCATATTCTCATTTAAATGTCCTGGAAAATGGTTATGATACTTGCTATAGACCAATTTAACTAGTTTACGTTCATAAAGATAGAACTGTTATGTTATAAATCTAAGATCTGCCACATGTTCTTATATACCCCTCTGCAACATACCATGGTCTTCTATATTTCTTTAAATATTCTATGCTCTTGACAGAAATCCAATAGTGCTTATATGGTTTGATGATATTTTGGTTTTTCAAGGTCATTTGCAGTGGTTGCTAGATCATGATTCTCATAAATACACATTTTGCAGCTTTGTATTTGGTGGCCTGTTACTGTGTAAAATTAGAATTTATTTTCAGTGTAATCCTGCTGTTACAGGTATAGGAAATCCTGCTATTATAGGAAGTATAAACAATGATCATTATTCAGGAATTCATTTTCTTTTTGGAACTTACTGTGAACAGTAACTTTTGAAATTGAAAACATAAAATTTAGTACTTATCAACTAGAATATTTCAGTGGCTTAGGACAATGTTTGAGATAAATGAAGCAAGCAGGTATTTGATCTCCAATGGAGGTGAATAGATGGATATAGATTTGGATATAGATTATGATTTTTCAGGTACTCAAATGATGAGTTATAATAAAAAGATTTAAATCACAGGAAATTAAAACAGTTCAATATTGGTATAAACTAATAATCTAATTTTCTTATTAAAAAACCAATAACCAGTCTCATTCTATTTATTTCCTTTTTTAAAATTTTGTCAATATTTTATTTATTTCTGAGAGAGAGACAGCATGAGCCGGGGAGGGTCAGAGAGAAAGACCCAGAATCTGAAACAGGCTCCACACTCTGAGCTAGCTGTCAGTACAGAGCTTGATGTGGGGCTTGAATCCATGAACAGGGAGATCATGACCTGAGCTGAAGTCGGCTACCTAACCAACTGAGCCACCCAGGCACCCCTCATTCTATTTATTTCTTTCAAAAATCCTTGGCTCTTCTCTGTGTGGATGTCTGTGTTTTGTGGAGCCTGTGTGACTCTAGAAAATATATGGGAAAGAGAAAGCAAACATCTCAAAAGACCATTCTCAGAGTCAGAAATCATGTGGGCACTGACTGGCATCATCTTGGCATTAAGCTTGAAAGCTAAAACAGACTTTCCTTAATACATGTAAAAATAGTCATCAGCTGTTGTTTTTTCAAATTTTTAAAACTGCAACCTCACTTCCTACCCCCTCTTCCTCTTTCCCAAATCTAAAGAAAAACAAAACAAAACAAAAAACATTTTCTTTTAAAGAGAGTTCAACATTCTCATATGCATACCCCAAAACATTTGCTCTGGATTACTGCGGTTCTTTGAAATCTCAAATGTCTGGTTTCAGTTAAAAAATACAAAAAAGGGGCGCCTGGTTGGCTCAGTCGGTTAAGTGTCCGACTTCGGCTCAGGTTATGATCTCACGGTTCGTGGGTTCAAGCCCCGCGTCGGACTCTGGGCTGACAGTCGCTCAGAGCCTGGAGCCTGTTTCAGATTCTGTGTCTCCCTCTCTCGCTGACCCTCCCCTGCTCACACTATCTCTTTCTCTCTCTCTCAGACATAAATAAAAACAATAAATAATTAAAAAAACAAAAAAAAACCATAACAAAATGCCCAGTAGTACAGCTTTCTTAGGAAGCAAGTATTCTGGCTTTGTCTTGGATGATTTAATAGTATCCTGCCCTTGGGTAGATGGTTACCTCTGTTGTAAACTAGACTCTTTCCTGCCCACATATAGTAGGGTTTGATGTTTAGAAAAGCAATGCACATTACAATAGACGAAAATTCTGTGTCAAAGAAACAATGAGCATAGGAATATGAAACTAATCTTCAGTTGGATTGATTCTATATAATATGAAAAAGTCATATATATAATATGGACACATAAATATAGTAGTTAAAAAGACCCAAGGAATGTTTATACTTTACCTCTGAAAGATAGGCTCTGATAACATGGTAAAAGAAATTTTTACATTAAAACATTAATAGATTGTAAGAAAAAGTATTCCCATGTTGGAACAATTTATATTAATCTCAGTGTTAATGTCTACTATGTATATACAATAATTCATATAGATGTATAGCTACAAAAATATATGTGAACGGTAGTCAGTATTTAAAATACAAAGGCATTTTATCTCTTGTGGAATATAAAATTATGTGAAATCATTAAAATACTGTGCCTTAAAGTGTCCACAAGCCCAGACTACTCTTAAAGAGCAAGGAAACAGTCTATTAATAGCTGAAGTTTCCGCAGTTTAGAAGATTATTTCAAAACATAAAAGAATTTGTGCAGCGATATACAAACTCAGAGGTCTCGAAGAGCACATTTATGCATCTTTTTAAATGGTCATTGTTGTACCAACCAAAAGACAAGAGCGGGCTGTCCACCCCAGTGTATGTGTGATGGGGAAGTAAGCTCTGTGATAAGCTGTTCTGGCCATGGACTCAGGCGATTGTTTGGTTTGCTGTTAGCCTCTCTGGTGCTACTTTGCAGGTTTTATTTTTTGTTTTGTTTTGTTTTGTTTTTTTTTTGCAATTACTGCTGTTTCATGGGCTGCACAATCCCTTTATTCCAACTGAGAAAGGTATTGCATACCAAATTAGAGCTAACTTCTCTCTTGATGAACAATGAGAAATATGCTCTGCGCTGAGACACTGTCTTGACCAAGTGACAAATAATTCTCCCTTTGAATATCCTTATTTTTGTATAAATATCATATACACATCTTCAAGCCTCAGTGAGTAGTTAAGTAGTTATAAAAGGATCCCTGTTGTTCAATTATGAACCAACACTCCATTCTTTCCCGATAAAAATGACATTTCAAATTTTTGATACAAATTCTATTAAAATCTATGAGTAGAAGTAAATTCCAACTATATTATTGGCTTGCAAAAGATTTCCTTGATTAGAAGACTGTACCTGGCACTACCTAGCCCAGCTGGCAAGGTTTAATACTTCATAAATTAGCAGTTGTCACTGGTTTGAACTATATTATTTACTTTTATTGCTTTAAAAAATCTTGGCTTGTTGGTTTAGGTCATTAAGCATTTATACACTTAACCTTCTCAGCACTAAAATCTTTGATTCTTTGGCAGTCCCTCAACAGACTGTACAGTGTTTAATATTTTTGTCCTCATAAATTGGAATATAATTCAGCAATATAAATTCCTTATCTAAAATTGACTAGACTGTGGAAGCTAACAAATTAGGCACCTTATTTAAATGAGTTACTGCCTAATATGTCAGAAGATTTCATTCATTTTCATGGTCTAATTACATCAATCAGTTGCATCTAATAATTTTTAAAGTCAGCTTGCTATAAATTATAAATCTATGGAGAACAAAATTACATCAATCAAATTACCGAGAGATCCTGTTTTTGAACTTGTGTGCCAGAATTATGTCATAGCTGTTTTACTTAATATGTAATTAATAATCTATTTTAAGTTTGTCAATTTAAATGATTCTTGAAAGCTTTGCAGGTTCAGGAACAAAGAGCAATATCTTTAGTAAGACTGTCTGGACATCACTTTTTACCTTGTACTATATTTTTAATGTTAGTCTTCACAACAGACCAATAATTCAGGTTGGAAAATATCTTGATTTAGGGACAAATAAAATAAAAAATGAAAACAAAATTAGGCAATAGCCCTTTGTATGCAATTAAAAAAAAATCTTAATCAGCATTACACTTGTCTCATTTTTATTGTTGCCAGAGCACTTGTAGAAACAAGTCTGCTAGAAAGGATGTTGGCCACTTAGAGGAGCCCTCAAGAGCTGAGACAATCAATTCGAATTATACCAAAACTTCTTCCCTCCTTGTGATCCCCCACAATTTTTACTACTATTTGATGCTTTCTCTTTTCTTTATTTGGGCCTTCATCAACCATTAATGTATTATTTCCTTGTTTGTTTTTTTCTACAACGAGACCCTAAATTGATGTGGGACAGGGTAACCTTTTAGATTTAAGTGCACTGCACAGCATCTGGATATAATAAGTGCTCAAAAAGTTATTGCATTGTGAGCCAGGGTGGCTCAGTTGATTAAGTGTTCGACTTCAGCTCAGGTCATGATCTAACAGTTCACGGATCTGAGCCTGACATTGGGCTCTGTGCTGACAGCGCAGAGCCTGGAGCCTGCTTAGGATTCTGTGTCTCCATTTCTCTCTGCCCCTTATGTGCTCACACTCTGTCTCTATCCCTCAAAGATGAATAAACATTAAAAGAAAAAATTATTGTATTTAAAAAAACCAATTTTCCAAACATACTTAATCTTCATTTTCTTCCACTTCTAACCTATAGGTGCCAGATACAATATCTGAATTTTTAACCAATATTTCCCCCACTTTTTTTCATGGCCAGTAGGTTCAACTTTATTCTAGGGATATTCTGTGGATTAAGAGTCTTCTTTAACCTTGGAGGTTCTACTCTCGCTGTGAAAGGGAGCGAAGTGGAAACACTACTACTGCTGACCATGCCAGGATGTGAGGTTATCTGTGTCCAACAGCAGTGACTGGACAGGTAGAGGGAGTAGCCATATGGCGAATATTACGATGAAGTTGAGTTCTTGGACAAAAATGATAAGTGAGACCAGAAGCTCATTGGAGGATGAAATGGAAATTTATGTTTATTTAAAGTTTATTGTGGCAACTTTGGGGTATGTTATTTGTTTTGCTCTTTATTTTGAATTAGATCTTAGCAAAATAAAGTGCAGAGCAGCACATTTGGAAGAGAAGAATGCAGAGCAGAACAATCTGTTGCTTAGATAAAGCAAGAGCTACAAACAGTGGCGAGGTGATAATTTGCTGTGGACAGAATACCTTTGCTATACTTTTTCCCATGAGAAAATGGTACTTCTCTTGTGGTGAACTTTCTGAGAATGTGGATATTTTTATGTCCCTAAAGTATAACTTATATCCCCGATGCTTTTCTCTCTATATCTCCCGGTACCCTCATTTAAATCATATCCTTTCTTATGGAATATACCTGATTAGCAGAAACACTCATTGCCCTGCTTTGTGAGACTTTGGGGAGGGATTTGAGAATGCAAAGGCATAAATCATGCAGTATTCTAGTTTCCAAGGTGATTCAGTGTGAGCAGAACTGTTTTTATTGAACGGTTTTTGTTTTGTTTTGTTTTTTCGCCAGACCTCAATCAAGGAAATGTGTTTACTGCAACCATCTTTGCCTACTGGGGAAGAAAACATAACTCCTTGAGAAAGGAAACAACATCCCACCATGCCTAGTTTTGGAGGGAAACCCAAGGCTCTGTCTTTGAATCTCCTATCCTGAGAGTCAATTTTAGGTTCACACTTAAAGCAGAAATCTTATCAGAAGAAACGGCTCTCTGTAGCATTTCAGTGTTAAGTATTACTTAGAAAGACCTTGTGAAGAAATGTCCACTTAGGCACTGGGAATGAGGTATCTGAAACAAGAAATAGACTGCTTACCACCAGCTAGCCATGAACTATGAAATACAAGATGTGCAGAAAAAGTTATGGAGACCTAGAAAAAGACTCCAGTTGTGGTAGGTGGAATCCTAAGGAATATTACCCTAAGTTTTCCATACCCTGCATATTCAGTGAAACATAAACCTAGATACTTCAGGAAACAGATTTTACACATGGAAATAAAACCACTAATTAAATCAGCTGACCTTTGAATGGGGAGATTATTCTCAGTTCTAGAATCACATCACAGAGACATTCTCTGTAAAGTCCAAACACTTGTGTGACATGGAAGTATATATCAATAATAATGCATTTTATTCACTTTTCCTTGATCATTTTGAAATACTTGAAGCTACGGATACATATTGTAGTTCTCTTCATTTCCTTGCATTTATACTGACTCTTTGTCATCCTGGACATTTTAATTTTCTATTTTCTTCACTATCGCCTATTGTCTATTCCTCTATTTCCTTAAAACTGTGCTGTCTAACTTGCTTCTTGATCTTTCCCTTTGATCTCAAATACATTTCTTTGGTTTCATGCAATTCTATCTTTATTATCTCTTTTAGTTGCATACATACTGTGTATACCACAAAATTAATAGAAGCCAACTTAAACTGATAAGTCTTTACAATTTATTATTAAATCTAGACATGCTTCATCTGTTTGTTCCACATTTCCCCTTAGATTTTCCAGTAACATCATAAATTCAGCATGCCTCAAACCCCGTTCCCAGAGCGATCAGTTCTTCTTTACTTTACAGTATCTACAAATGGAACTATCCCCCAAGAAAAATTGGATTTTGATGATTTTTGATGCTTTAAGAGTTTTCTCTGTCCTGTTATTTTCAAATTGGTGTAGCATCTACCTTCAGCACCTCTCTCATATATATTGCTTCCTTTCAATTCTGATTATTCTCTTACCAAGATTATTGCAGAGCTAACTAACTCCACAGTTCTCCCACTCCTCCTGTGTAATGATGTCGTTTATGGAACACATCGTTGCTTTTGTCACTCACTTGGTCAAAAACTTTCACACCACGCTGCATACAAATTCTCTCTTCCCCTATTTCGCTCCACCAAAGATCATTTTAAACTTTCCTAACTCCAATTTTCTTGTAATCATCCAGGTAAACCACCTCTGTGGATTCTTGCCATCAGATTTCATCTAATTTGATACTATCTACTAGGAGTTCCAACCTAGTATCATTAGCACCTTTTGATCAAAGTAAATGGTGCTGTCTTCGTGTGTGTGTGTGTGTGTGTGTGTGTGTGTGTGTGTGTCCAGATATTCTATAATGCCATTTACCTTACTTTATATTAAACTTTCTGGTGTTTATATCTCATGTTCTCCTGCCAATTGTTACCTATGTTAGATAATGCCATGATGTCTTCTATATCTTCATTTGCAGTCCCCAGGACATTTCTTTACTCCCAAAAGACATTTATTTATTTATTTATTTATTTTTTTTACAAATAGTTTATTGTCAAATTAGTTTCCACGTAACACTCAGTGCTCATCCCCACAGTGTCCTCCTCCATGCCCATCCCCCCTCCCCCCCACATCCATCAGTCCTCAGTTTTTGTCAGCATTCAAGAGTCTCTCATGGTTTGCCTCTCTCCCTTTCCCCCACCATTTCC
>NW_024080871.1:958395-969197 GCF_003009895.1 Hyaena hyaena | reverse complement strand
AGTTATGCTGCTATCTGTTTTGAGCAGTTCATTAGCTGTCATTCTTCTTGGAGTTTCTTTGGAGGAGAGCTCTTTCGTTTTGTCATTTTAGTTAGCTTTCCGGCTCTTGTTGGTTTAAAGACCTGTTATGCTCTCTGTTTCTATGAGCGCTGCTATATCCAAGAAGACTCTTTGACTGTCCAGGGCCTATCCTTTCAGAGAGTGTTTTTTGAATGGTATCCCTTGGTGTCTCTTGTTGGGACCTTGGTTATTTTATTTTCCTACTCGTAGTGATATTTGGGACTCTCCACCTTGTGTACTCTAGCTTGTTTCTTGAGGTAGCCCTGGAAAAGAAAACAGACAGTCAAACACACAGGGAGCAGGAGCACGCAAATGCACAGGCTAATTCAACTGACATGCAAACCGAGAGGGAAAACGAAAAAGTTAAGAGAAAAGACGGAGGAGGGAGGGCAAATAATATGTAGTATAAAATACATAAAAGGGTCAAAAAGGAGAAAAGAAAAGGAAAAAAGAAGAAAACCGATGGACAAAGAACGGTTTAAAGCATATACCTGGGTTTCCCAGCTACAGTTAAATAGCCGTGTGTATGCAGTGCTGGTTGAAGAGCATAGAGAAAGAGAGAGAAGCTGGGGCGGGATGAGGCACAATTGGAAATAGAATGAACAGGCAGAAGGGATAAGAAGCTTTTTTCAAAGAGGTAAAGGGTAGAATATGGTTGGATAGGTGAGAGAAGGGTGCTGGAATTATCCAAAGAAACTATATAGTCTTATTACTCCTAAGAGAAAGAGATGAAAATATCAGTAGGTGTAGAATTTACATTTACAGAATGGACTCGTTGTGATTTTTTAAACAAGCTGGCGACCAGAGTTAATCAGGTCAGTGTTCTGGGGAAAAAAGAGAGAAAAGAGAAAGAAGAAGAAAAAAAGAAAGAAAAAAAAGGGAAGAAAAAACAAAAAGGAAAAAAACCAAAAAAAGGGAAAAAAAAGGAAAAAAAATAAAAGGGAGGAGGGCACCTCTCAGGCAGGGATGCGGGGGGTGTGATCCAATGCCTCAGGCGGGAGCTCTGCCTTGGTAGTTGTGGGGAGGAGAGTGACGGTATTCCAGTCCTTTCTTGAACCCTGCGCTGCACCTCGCTTTGTTGGGCGTGTAAACTCCCCGTACCGGGGGCGCAGCCGAAGCTGGTTGCACTCTTCAACCCAGGCCAGTTCCAGTCTCCAAATCCCCGTCTGCGTGCCCCGCTGAAATTGCCTTAGACACAGCTTCCCAGGCAACCCCCTCGGGCAATTCCAGGCCCCCTGCGGAGCTCTGGGGGCAGAGTCAGAATCGCTGCTTCCTTCTCTGGGTCGGGCTGGCGCGCATGGGCGGGGCCTTGCCTGCCGGGTGTTCTGAGCCCTAGCCCGCTGGTGTGAGGAAAACCAGGTCCCTCTATGGCTCGTCACCCAAACACGAACTCACAGGCAAATTTCCCAGTTTTTAGTTCTTTGCCTTCCCTCTCAAGTTCCCGCCAGCCAGGAGCACGGACTCGTGGTGTCGCGCGGCTCTTTCAGGGGCCCCAGCCGCCCGGGAGCTACAATGGCGGCAGGCGCACCACCACTCTGAAGTCCAGCCTCCAGGAGCAGCACAAAGAAGCAGTTTGTGTGCTCAGCCCCCCCCAGGACCATTTGGCGCGAGGGGACCTGGTGTGCAGGTATTTGGCAAGTACGGTCTTTCTATGCACCGAGCGGAGGTTTTTCTCCCCCGTGCAGAGGTTTTTCTGTTTTGGACTCTCTCCTTTTCCCCTCTCACTCCCCGTAGAGGGTAGAGGGGGATTGCCTCCCACCCTGGAGTCTCCGATCCCGGCCCGATTTTATCTTCCCCGGTTCGCACTCACGTTAGAAGGCTCTCTCAGTGGATTCTGCGTCTTTTTTCTCCCAATCTCTCAGGTTTTGTAAGGTTTCCAATGGCTTCAGATCTTTTCTGTGTGATGTATGGTTGCGAGTGCAAGTACGGAGCTCCTTACTTCTCCGCCATCTTGCCCTCTCCCCCCCCAAAAGACATTTAATACATGGTTACCTATTAAATTTGTGGAGTTAAAAGAGGATGAGGTAGAAAGAAAAAAAAAAAGCTACCAAATTTACCTTAACAATAAATCATACATTTACAACTACCTTTCAGAAGTATTTTACTTTCCTCTCAATAAATGTGATAAGCTCCCTGTTAATTTACAACATTCCATAAAAATTTCAGAAAGACTGCAGGAGAAGTGACATAACTATTGATGTTTCCTGACTTCCTGAAAAGTAAAATAGTAAAAGGTTTATTAGTCTGTCAATTATTTCCAAAGAGTAGCCACTCTTTTCTTGAACTGGTTTATGTGTACTCTAACAATTCTAACATGACCTGACACTAAATGGAACTAAATGACAGAATAAACTAATATTAGAAAAAGACAGAATGTTGTTGTTGACCTATTCACTTAAACTGACTCACAAATAAGATGCCAAGAGCTAGGACTCACTTTCTGTAATATTTACTTGGATTACCACTTTATCATTTTAGGGAGAAACTTTGTGTAACATAATGCAGAAAGGTGTAACATAAAAGCAGTAGCATATACATAATAAACACCACTGAAAACATGAAATAACTTACCTTTTAGGTGGTCTCTTAAATGTCTTATTGGTTACATTAATTCTTCCCCCTTTCAATTTCATTTGGTTTTCCTTAGTTTTGTAATATGTATCTTATTCAGGATTTATTAGAATCTAAGGTACTCTAGGTATCACCCAAAAATCTTTGTAATATTCGGACTTCAACCCAACAGATCTGAGATTCTGGATTTTTAATATGCTCTCAGTTAATGCCAAAGTTTCTGATGTGAGGACTGAACTTTAAGCGAGAAACTCAATTGTTAAAAGAAACAAAGGTTATTTAACTTAAAAAGAAAAAGAAAAAAAAACCTATAAATCTATCTCTTGAGGCAAGATGAAATTGCTTAAAATCCAAAGATGGCTAGAAAATTTATGTGCCTCATATTTTAAAATCATATAAAGTTTCTTTATTTTGAAAGAAAGTACATTCTATGGAGTGAATCTTAACCTTAGCCATGCATTCTAATTATGAGTGAACTTGGAGAAAACAAAAACAAGGATGTGGACTTTTGTTCTGGTTATGATGAAGGAGCCTTCCTCCCCTACGGCAAATGCTGGTTGGTTCTCTATAACTAAGAGTCTGTATTATTGTTTGCCTCTCTTCCCCCCCCCCCAATGTTCATATGTTTTATTTCTTTAATTGCACAGGTGAATGAAATAATACGATATCTGTCTTTCTCTGCCTGACTTATTTTGCTTAGCATAATATACTCTAGCTCCATCCATGTCATTGCAAATGACAAAGATTTTATGATTTTTGATGGGTGAGTAATATTATATTGCATACACACACACACACGTTACATATATACCACAACTTCTTTTTTTATTTATTTTGGAGAGAGAGAGAAGGAAGGAAAGAGAGAGAGAGAGAGAGAGAATGAGTGCAAGCAGGGGATGGGCAGAGAGAGAAGGATACATAGAATCCAAAGGAGGCTCCAGGCTCTGAGCTGTCAGCACAGAGCCTGATACAGGGCTTGAACCCACAAACCACAAGATCATGGCCTGAACTGAATTCAGACACTTAACCTACTGAGCCACTCAGGTGCCCCAGTATACCACTACTTCTTTATCAATGGACATTTTGGCGTTTTCCATAATTTGGCTATCATTGATGAGCTTTCTCTAAACATCAAGGCACATATGTCCCCTCAAATCAGTATTTTTGTGTCCTTTGAGTAAATACCTAGTAGTACAGTTGCTGGATAGTAGGGTAGTTCTGTTTTTAGCTCTTTGAGGAATCTCCATACTGTTTTCCAGTATGCATTCCTACCAACATTATAAGAGGGTTCCCCTTTCTCCTCTCTATTACCTATATCTATTGCTTCCTGTGTTTTTAATTTTAGCCATATACCCTCCTTATATAAGAGGATATAATAAGGATAGAATATTATAGTTGAGATTTTATGTTTTACTAAAGTTATGAAATTATGAAGACATACCTATTTTTTATTATATCACTCAAGTGTCCATAGAATAGATTCTACTATCTTCTTTTTCTTGTGTCTTATATGTATTTTATTCAGTATTTTTTCATATGTTATACTGTCAGCAAACAAAAGTATATTGAAAGTCAACTGTGTGATCCAACATCTAAAATTTAGGTTATATATATAAAAAATTGAATGAATGTATATTGCAATTTATCACTCTAGATTTACATCCTACTTAAAGTGATGTTATATAATAGGTAGAGATTCTTTGATCTTTTTCCACTAAAATGAAATAAAGAGTATTTTCCACTAAAAGGAAATATGTTGCCAATCAGCAGGATGACAAATAACCACTCATCTCTCCAAAGGTTGATAAGCTTTCTCCTCTCAAAGGGGGAGAAAAAGACAAGTAAGGAAATCATAGCTAAATGAAAAAAAATCTGTGTATATTTTTCATATAAAATTTTGTTTTTAGCTTTTGATTACACAGTGAGAAATCTATACAATCATTTTTTTAAAATCAGGCTGTACAAAAGTCTGTTTTATTATCACAATTTTATACTTTTATGACTTGATGAATATAATATTTAATCTGCATTCTCCTATTGACTAGATGATAATGAGCATCATTTCATGTAACTTGTTCTTTTATATATCTTCTATAGAGAAAGAAGGTGTTTCTTTCAGGTATTTTGTTCATTTTTTTAATTGGGTTATTTATCCTTGTTTTCTTCTTTGTTTTTGTGTATGTATGTTTCTGGCTCTTGAGTGGTATGTTTGGATATTAATCCCATTTCATACATATGGTTTGCAATATTATTTCCATTCCGTAGGTTGCCTTTTTACTTTGTTGATGGTTTCTTTGGCTCTACAGAAGCTCTTTAGTTTAATGTAGTCTCCTTTGTCTATTTTTTATTTTTCCTCTGGTGCTTTAGGTGTGATTTCCAAAATAATGATTACAAAGACCCATATCAAAGAGCTTTGTCCTATGTTTTCTTCTAGGAGTTTCATGGTTTCAGGTCTTATGTTTAAGTTTTTAATCCACTTCAAATTAATTTTTGTGAGTGTGTAAGATAGGAATCCAATTCCATTTTTTTATATGTGAATGCACAATTATCCCAGGACCATTTATCAAGGAGTCTGTCTTTCATCCATTGAGTATTCTTGATTCTCTTTTCAAATATTATTTGACTGTATGCCTGGGTTTATTTCTGGGCTCTCAGTTCTATCCCATTGGTCTATTTGTTTTTGTATTAGTATCATACTGCTTTAATGATCAAAGCTTTATAATATAGCTTGAAATCAGGAATTGTGATATTTCCTGCATTATTATTCTTTTTCAGGATTTCTTTGTTTACTTAGGGTCTTTATGTGGTTTTATATACATTTTAGGTGTTTTTTTCTATTTCTGGAAAATGCCATTGGAATCTTGATAGGGATTTCATTGAAATTGTAAGTGGCTTTCTATAGTATTAACATTTTAACAATAAAAGTGAGCTATCACATCACATTTGTTAGAATGGCCATAATCAAAAAGAAAAGAGATAGCAGATGTTAATGTGGATATGGAGAAAAGGGAACTCTTGTGCTACATAATGTATAAAATAGCCACATTGGAAAATAGTCTGTTAGAGCCTCAAAACCTTAAAAATAGAACTACCGTATAATTCAGCAATTCCACTTCCAAAGGTAATGAAAACACTAATATGAAAACATTTCTGCACCCTATGTTTATAGCAGCACTATTTATAATAGCCAAGACAAGGAAACAACCTACTTACCCATCAATGAATACACAGATAAAGAAGTTGTGGTATATGTAATGGAATATTATTCAGCCATTAAAAATGAGGAAATCCTACCATTTACAACAACACGGATGAAACTTGAAAAAATTATCCTAATAAAATAAGAAATGGAGGAGGCCACTTGTTGGGATGAGTACTGGGTGTTATATGGAAATCTACTTGAAAATAAACTATTAAAAAGAAAAGATGAACATTGTATGATCTCACTTATATGGAAATCTAAAAAACAAAAACAAAAGCAAATAAACTGAACTTAATAGAAAGAGATCAGATCTGTGGTTACCAGAGGGAGAAGGTGGGGGAGGGTGGTTGGAGGAAGTGGCCAAAAGGTTCAAACTTTTGAATAAGTACTAGAGATGAAATGTACAGCATGATGATTTTAGCTAACACTACTGAATGACATAATGGAAAGTTAAGAGAACAAATCCTGAATTTTCCATATAGGAAAAATGAATATTAGCTGAAGCTATCATGGTAATCATTTCATAATAAATGTAAATCTAATGTATGTACTCCTTATTCTTATACAGTGATATATGTCAATTATTTCTCCATAAAACTGTAAAAAATGAAGTAAAGTTTAAAAACAACTCCACCCATTTTCAGAAAGCTCAAGTGCCATTCCTTTCCCATTGAAGGATGTGAGTTTTCATAGTCCCCTGCTCTGTTCTTCCTTATGTCATATTTGATTTCATTTCTGTTTTCTATTTCCCTGACTGCTTTTATCAGTCCAGTGCTTGTTACAGGCGAACAGCCCTGACATTGAAAGCAGAAGAGCTTGAATACATGAACTTGGCATTCAGAATCACATTTTCCAGCTGGAAATCCCCAACCTAACATCTTTTTAAGCATTAAATCATTTATTTAGAAAGTCATAACAGAAAGCAACATTTACTTCTTTGAATCTCATCCTGTTTTCTGATAGTATGAACTATCTAATAAGATCAAAGTATTTTATTTAGAGAACTATTTAAATGCAGACTTATTGTGGTTCAACACAATACAATATTCATTTTCAATTATATGAATTCAGTACTTGGAAAGATGTTTCTCTTTTTCAAGTCAATATAAAATTACAATCATATGCATGTTTTAAGCTCATTTATTAGGAATATGCACATTTAGAATAGTAATTCAATACTCAACATTAAAGAAATTTGTTCTAGCACTTGATTGTATTAGATGATATCACTTCACTTTGTATACAATAGTAAATGCTCTTATGTTTGCTATTTAAAGATTGGTTAAAGGATCTAATTTTGGAGAAAGTATTATATTATGCTCAATAGATAAAAATAATTGCTTTAATTTGCTATACATATTTAGTTTATTAAACAATCCATAATTAATCATATCCATCCTTTGTTGAGAAAATATGGAGAGAAATTGTAATGGAGAGAAAAGAAATAAAGGAATAAAGGAAGAAATAAAAAAATAAAGAAATAAAGGAAGACTTTCTTCCATCTGTCCCATATTTCTTCCTATACTGCATAAATGTAAAAGATCTATCTGATGGAATACAGAATAAAAGTAAAATGTGTGGCTATATTTATTTAGAATTACTGAATGCATTTAGTATATAACCCAAGTAAATTAATTGTGAAAATGCATGTTTTTAGAACTGCTGAATGTATTCAAATAAAAATGCATTCAAGATCAAAATATGAATTATTTTTTAAATTAAACATGACATCTTTATCCTTTACTGAGCAGAGAATTTTGCACAGCAGTGACACGTAATTTTAAAGATAGTATATTTCTTTATACCCTATTGGTAATATATTTATTTTAATATTTTCAGAAATTTGGAGCAGTATCTACATTATTAATTCAGATCTTTTACAGTAGTTTCCGAACTTCAGAATTTAATTTAATTAACATTTTAAGATCTAACTATAATCAATAGTTTGTTATAATCACTAATAGGTAACATTACCCAAATCCTACTCTTTTGCCTAAGGAGTCCCAAGGAAGTAGAAACCCCAGATGACCATTATTATGATGTGTCTCTCCAAAGTCAGGTGTCTTATTGCTCAGAACACTAGTTGTCAAAGTGAAGTCCCCAGGCCAGCAATATCATTTCACCTGGGAACTAGTTAGAAATTCAAGTTCTTGGGCTCCAAGTGATTATGATGCATGCTAAATTATGGAAGCCACTAGCCTATAGTATTTCAGCAGTTTTTTTCTCCTTTCTTCTTGTAATCCAATCCAGATATAGCTGTAAAAATCTCCCTAACACTTCTACAACAACCACATCATACTTCTCATAATTATCATGTGTCTTTCATAAGAAATTAAAAAAAAGCTTATTGACCTCAAAAATTATTCTGTTACATTTAAAATATACAATCTTTTTTATTTTGTTTTCTCATACTCTAGAACACTAGTAAGCGTTGATGCCATTTGAGTATTGTAGTGAAAATAACTTTTTTTTCCTTATTTATACCAGGGTCAAAGATAGACACAAACATTTACTGGCAGGTCTGATCTTAAAGCTCTCTTAATAGATATTCTCAAAACTATAGAAAGGGAGTAACAATATTTAGGAGTTATTGTGTAGATTAAATAAAGATGGATTAAATGAATAGATTAAATGAAATATACCTTGTAAAGTGCTTGAAACAATGTAGGTACTTAACATCTACATTCCTTTTCTTATGGTTTCTTATATGTTTTGCAAATAATTTATCAGTGGTTCTCTTGCAAATAATGTCTCAAAGTGATTCTCACATTTAAGTTTCAAAATATTTCTAAAAAGTAGTTTACTAGCTCTGATAACTATAAAAGCATGTCCCCTATTACCTCCCTCTGAATGTTTAACACTTCCTAAAATGTTCCTAGTTTATCCAATTATATATGGCATGTGTAACAATTCTGTCTACTCTATTTTTTTTTTTCTATGGAGGTATCAAGAAAATGAAAGTAGAAATCATCATTAGCTTTTGTCCTTAATGCTACATTACCTAAAGCTTTGCAGATATCTTGTGCTTATATATAGCACTGCACCTAGCCTCATCTTACAACAGCCCCTCTACCTTTGAAAAAAATAGGTATTTTCATAATTGTCCTTCATTTAGTTCTGCATTAATACAATCCAAGTTCTAGTAAATTTCACTTTTTACCTTTTAAATATAAACCATTTCACTCTATTATCACAAAGATCTAACTTATTTTTCTTACATTGATTTAAATTCTAGTAACTCACGAAATCATTTCACCATTGTACACTTTTATTTTTCAATGCTCTACTAAATCCAAAAAGTTGCCACTAAAACTTATTTAGTGCCTGTCACATATAGTTGAAGACATTCCACTATTCCACAGTTTTCTGAGGTTATAATTTATTTTATATGTTCAGTGATTGTATAATCTAACTTTTCTTTATCTCCTTAGTTCTAACTCTTTCCATTCTGTGCCATTGGCCTTAACACTAAAACAGTTTTGTGTTTCATATTTTCTAATAATGTCTATTTTATTTCCTTCAGGACCATTTTTATGGCCTATACTTACTCATTATTTCAGTCATCCCCTATATATATTAAAGTAGAAACATATTGAATAAGTATGGAGAACACTAGAGATGGTATGACTTTTTTTTCTTGAATTTCATGGTCAAGAATGTAATATAATGTCTAAAATTTTGATAAAAATATTCCTATAAAAGCATTCTTGAACCATGTTAATTTTGTAATTAATACTGTTTTGTAAAATTATTCTCTGCATGCATATAATCATGAACAGCTACATTTAAATTCCAACCCTGTGACCTGTTAAGTTTATGATCTTAGGTAATTTATTTAAGCTCTTCCTCCCACTATAAAATGTGGGCAATAATAAAAGAATCTACCCTATAAGAATATTTTTAAAATTAAATGTATTAATAAATATATAGTTCAGGGAACACAGTTTTTGGTATTAATACAGCTACCATTGTGATAATCATGAAGTATGAGTTTAAAAAAAAGACCACTAGGCTTTCTATTAAGAATAAAAGAGGTGAAAATACATTAGTTCTAGAATTTACACCTTATTTGGAAAATATACCAGATACCTGAGGAAATCAAAGCTTTTAGGTATCTTATGCTAAGTTACGCACAGTTAGGACACAAAAATTACCACTGGAATGTAATGCAGGTTTATATTTTAGTCTTACTGGAGAAAAAAATAAAACTTAATAGTTTTGTGTTAACGTCCTGACTTTGCCGGCAATGGGATGGCACAAATCTAACCAGATACATAAACCACCCAAGATTTAGTTTTCTTATTGTAAGTAAGTAAAAGAGTAACTATTTTTTATGGTTATTTTGAGATTTAGAAAGTTTCTATGCAAAGTACTGTGCATTCCAAAGTACTGGGAACATTCTTAGTAGATAATTATATTACTTGTAATTCTAATATCCACAAAGAACACAAAACCGGGATTTTTATTTTGTAGAATAACAAATGCAGTTCTCATTAATGATCCTGAAGCATAGGGATTTGATGAAATATGTGAATAAATCAACTATTTCCAGATAAATTTGAATCTGGATATAATATCATGACTTGAACTATCAAAGCAAAAAACAACAAAAAAATCATCACTGTTAGATACTCTCATAAAGAATACATTTTCTTAATAAAAACTAAGTTTTAAATTCAACTTGTAATTTACCCCAATAATGAAATTAAAATATTGTTTTAAGTTCTATAGTTATATTTACAGGTAACAAATATTATCTTTAAATACTGATGAAGTTCTATTATGTTCTCAAATAGAACTTTTTTTTTTTTTTTTTGTTATATTTGAAATGAGTTTATTATAGACAAAAAATAGTTGGGTAATTTTTTACCCAGACAAAAAAATACCCCAAAAATAGTGGGTATTTTCTTAATCCACTCTGCCACCTTCTGCCTTTTAATTGGTATCTTTTTTTTTTTTTTTTTTTTTA
>NW_024080871.1:928448-957805 GCF_003009895.1 Hyaena hyaena | reverse complement strand
TTTCTCCACATCCTCGCCAGCATCTAGAGTTCTCTGATTTGCTCATTTTAGCCACTCTGACTGGTGTGAGGTGGTATCTCAGTGTGGTTTTGATTTGTATTTCCCTGATGAGGAGGGATGCTGAGCATCGTTTCATGTGTCTGTTGGCCATCTGGATGTCCTCTTTGGAGAAGTGTCTGTTCATGTCTTCTGCCCATCAAATACAACTTATTAATGGTTAAGTATATGTAGGAAAAACATTCAGTATATCACTTGTTAAAATAGCATGTTGATTTGTTGAACATATATGTGAACTACCATAAACTAAAATATTTTATTTCTTATTTCTAATTTATCAAAAAACACATTTAAAATCTCAGCAATTCCCTATGATCAAGTTATTTTACTTTAAATGATGAGATACCACCCCCCTTGATATTTGAGCTTCTTTTTATACAAAAAAAAAAGAAAGAAAGAGAAAGAAAGAAAGAAAGAAAGAAAGAAAGAAAGAAAGAAAGGAAGAAAGAGAAAGATGTGAACAGATAATGCTAGATATTTTCTTCAAGTGCTTAAAACAAGAACGGGATATATTTACAGGGAAGAGATCAGCTAATCTCTCTAGAGAAGGGATTAAAATTCATTTTACCTTAATTTCTTCTGATTATTTACCTTATACATATTCATAGTCAATTGCTCTCTTAAATCAGTTTAATTATGTATTTCACATTCTTTCAGAATATTCCTGAATGAATTTCTAATACTACCTGTCAAATTGTAGGTTTCCCTTCTTCCATTACATTAAAGTATTTAAAACATTCAACCCAAAGTGCTCAATAAATATTAATTTCCCATACCACTAATGTTCTAATCCATTCTCTTTTAGGTTATCTCTGTCTCTTCCTATTGCAATTATCATCCAAAATAGAAGTAATGGAATCTGAGATATGTAATAATGCTATAAGTGATATATAACTGTGTAAGTGTAGAAAGATTTATCAGTTGTTACTAAAATGCAATATCTTTTTAAGTTTATTTTTATTTATTTTGAGAAAGATATAGAAAGCAAGCAGGGGAGAAGCAGAGAGAGAGGGAGAGAACATTGCAAGCAGGCTCCATGCTGTCATCACAGAGCTCCACCCAAGGGCTCAAACTCACAAACAGTGAGATCATGACCTGAGCCGAAATCAACAATCGGAGCTTAACCAACTGAGCCAATCTGGTGTCTCTAAAATGCAGTGCTGTTTAATGTTCAAAAATAATTTCAAAGATTTTAAAGAAGCTGTGTTTGAAATGTCTCAATCATAGTTGCTTTATAATATATGTTTTTGAAAAATGCCTCCTCTGAATTCATTCCCTTTAGTCAGAAAAGTTAGAAAAAGCCCTTGGTCTGTCTGTACACAGCTCCAAGCCAATGAAAAGCTCCTGATGAAAGACAGTGGAACTGGTTTCCATCTTACAGAATCCTTGAATGAGATGCTTCTGTGTAAGGCGCAAGTCACAGAGGCCTTGATCTCAGCCAAAGACAAACTCTTTGTGACCTTTTGACTCCCTGGGGACTTACTAAGCATTGCAGGAGAACATTTTCTGAATGAATCTAAGGCAGAAATTGGGTGAATAGGACAGGAAACACTTTGTAGTAAGAGATTTCTAATCTTCTAAGAAGTAAAACACATTCTTCATAATGAATTTTAAATAGAGTTTTAATTTTAAAATTGTAGTTATAGTTTGAAATAAAGGAAGCCAAGTAGCCTGGATGGCTCAGTCGGTTGAGCATCCAACGTCAGCTCAGGTTATGATCTCACAGTTTGTGAGTTCAAGCCCCACATTGGGCTCTGTGCAGACAGCTTAGAGCCTGTAGCCTGCTTCAGATTCTATGTCTCCCTCTGTCTCTGCCCCTTCCCAGCTTATGCTCTGTCTCTCTCTGTCTCAAAAATAAAATAAACATTAAAAAAAACTTTTTTTTTTTTTTTTTTTATTTCTTTGTAGGAGAGAGAGAGAGAAAGACAGCATGAGCAGGGGAGGGTCAGAGAGAGAGGGAGTCACAGACTGAAACAGGCTCCAGGCTCTGAGCCGGCAGTCAGCACAGAGCCCGACGCGGGGCTTGAACCCACGAACCGCGAGATCATGACCTAAGCGAAAGTCGGACGCTTAACCGACTAAGCCACCCAGGCGCCCCACATTAAAAAAAAATTTTAAGAAATAAATGAGGCCATTAGTAAAATTAATAAAATGGGGACTCAGGTGAATGAGAAAAACCCTAAAACAAAAGTATTTGAGAAATTTTTTACCTATCATGTTTATATTTTAAGTGTACAAGAGTCCTTATTGAGGACTCTTGGTAATTAGTGGTGATAAACCACCAGTGAAGTTCATACACTATGACCCGAGTTAATTAAATCCTCTCCTTGGTAGACTATTCAGTGAGAATAGCTGTAGTCCTTTTCCCTTGAGCTGGTCAGTTGTATTTGTTTGTTTGATTTCTTTAAACTACACTTTCGGGTGTTTTGTTTTGTTTTTTTTTTTTTTTTTTTTTTGAGTTTTAGATTGACATCAATATTGAGCAGAAAATATACAGATTTCCCATTATACCTTCTCCAACACATTCATAGCCTTCTCCATGATCAATATCCTTTACAGGGTGGTATGTTTGTTATAGTTAATGAACCTACACTGACACATTATTATTGCCCAGGGTCTATTGGTTACCTTAGGGTTCATTCTTTCTTTTGTACATTCTATGGGTTTGGACAAGTATATAATGACATGTATCGACCAATAAAGCATCATACAGAGTAGTTTCACTGCCCTAAAAATCTTTTGTGCTCCATCTATTCATCCCTTCTTCCTCCAAACCCCTAAAAGACTGATTTCATTTTTTACTGAACTATGATTGGCATGAAGTATTCTATTAGTCACAAGTATGCATTATAGTGATTCCATATTTTTATACATTATGAAATCATCCTCACAGCAAGTCTGGTTACTGTCTATAACCATACAAGTTATTATAACATTATTGATTATATTTCCTATGCTGTGCATTACATACCCAGGACTTACTCATTTCATAACTGGAAATATGTGCCTTTCAATCTCCTTCACCTATTTCATCTGCCTTCATCCTTCCCCCTTCTAATAATTAAATTTGTTTCCCATATCTATGTTTCTCTTTTGTTTGTTCACTTGTTTCTTAGATTTTACATGTAAGTGAAATCATATTGTATTTATTAATCTTTCTCTGAGTTATTTCACTTAGTATAATACCCTCTAGTTTCGCTCGTGTTGTCACAAATAGTGACACATCTTTTTCAATCTTTCATCTATTGATGGACCTTTAGGTTGCCTCCCTATCTGGGCTATTGTAAATAATGTTGTAGTGAACACAGGGATGCATACATCTCTTCAAATTGATGTTTCTGTTTTTTATGGTTAAATACCTAGAAGTAGAATTGTTGAATGTTATGAGAGCTCTGTATTTGATCTTTTGAGAATTTTCCATACTGTTTACCATAGTGGCTATACTAATTAAGATTCCCACCAACAGTATATACTGATTTTTTTTTCCCACATCCTTACTAATACTTGTTATTTCTTTTTTTTTTTTTATACTAGCCATTTTGACAGGTGTGAAGTGACACCTCTTGGTTTTGATTTTTATTTCCCTGATGGTTAGTGATCCTGAGCATCTTTTCATGTGCCTTTTGGACCTCAGTGCGTCTTCGGAAAAAAGTTTATTCAAGTTCTCTGTATATTTTTTAAATTTATTTTTATATCAAGTTGTGTAAATTCTTTATAAATTTTGGATATTAATTCCTTATCAGATGTATGATTTCTAAGCATTTTCTCTCATTAAAAAGGTTGCTGTTCATTTTGTTGATGATTTCCTTCACTGTCAGAAGCTTTTTAGTTTGATGTAATCCCATTAATTTAAGCTTTTGTTGCCCTTGCCTGAGGAAACTGTTCCAAAAAAATATTTCTAAGACTGATGTCAAATTGCTTACTGCCTATGTTTTCTTCTGGAAGTTTTAATGTTTCAGGTCTTATGTTCAAGTCTTTAATCCATTTTGAATTTCTTTTTGTATGAAGTATAAGATGCTGATCAAGTTTCCTGCTTTTGTATATAGCTCTCCCATTTTCCCAGAGTCATTTATAGAAGAGAGGGTATTTCCCCCATAGTATGGTCTTGCCTTTTTTATCATAGATTAATTGAACTTCTGTATTTAGATTTATTTGTGGGTTCTCTATTCTATTGATCTCTGTGTCTTTTTTGTGTTTGTACCATACTGTTTTTATTACTAAGGTTTTGCTTAGGTAGCTTGATACACGATACCTCTAGCTTTGTTCTTTCTCAATACTGCTTTGAATATTCAGTGTCTCTTGTGGTTCCATACAAACTTTAATATTCTTTTTTTTTCCAGTTTTATGAAAAATGCCATTTGTGTTTTAATGGGGATTGTACTGACTCTGTAGCTTTCTTTGGGTAGTATGGACATTTTAACAATATTCGTTCTTCCAATTTATAAGCATAATACATATTTCCATTTCTTTGTATTATCTTCAGTTTCTTTCATCAATGTATAGTTTTCAGAGTATAGGTCTTACACCTTCTTGGATAAATTTATTCCTATATATTTTATCCTTTCTGATGCAATAAAAAATGGGATTGTTTTCTTAATTTCTGTTTTTGTTAGCTTATTATTACTGTATACAAAACAACTGATTTCTGTATGTTAAATTTGTATCACCCTAAGAAGAAGTTTTAATGTATTCTACCAGTACATGAATAAGCCTGGTAAGAGCATTCTTACATTCAAGTTATGATATGGAACTCATGATATTTCATTGTCTCTAGTATAGAATTTCATATAAATTTTCTACTTTATTTATTTATTTAAAAAAATTTTTTTTAATGTTTTATTTATTTCTAGGAGAGAGAGAGAGACAGCGTGAGCAGGGGAGGGTCAGAGAGAGAGGGAGTCACAGACTCGGAAACAGGCTCTAGGCTCTGAGCTGGCAGTCAGCACAGAGCCCGACACGGGGCTCGAACCCACGAACCGCGAGATCATGACCTAAGCGAAAGTCAGACGTTTAACCGACTAAGCCACCCAGGCGCCCCTCTACTTTATTTTTAAAAAAATTATTTTAATTACTGAGAAAGAGAGAGAGAGAGAGAGAGAGAGAGAGAAAATGTGAGTAGAGGAAAGTCAGAAAGAAGGAAAGAGAGAAGCCCAAGCAGGCTCTGCTCAGCATGGAGCCATATGGGGGCACTCAATCTCACAATCCTGAGATCACAATAGTGGGAACACATCAAGTGTAGGACCAATCAACTGAACCAGGTAGGTGCCCCTGATTCTTCTATTTTAATCTGGTAACTAACAAATATGCCTGATGGCCTCAATTTTAATTAACTAGGTCAATATTTTCAAAGAGGAGTTGTCATTTTGCTTTGGATTTCAGTTTGATACATTCCAGTTTATAATAATTGTATACCTTTCCCACTCAATTATTACCTTCCTGCTTTTACCATTTTGTTGACAGTACTCATTTATTGATTTTATTTCCTTTTTTTCTGATTTTTTTCTTCTTATTCATTTTATTATTGTGGATTTATGACTTTGTCTTCTTTATAATAGAGTTTATTGATGGAACACAGATGCTTACTTGTATTTGAGCCACCTTGTCTCATTGGAACTGCTAAAATATTTAAGGTGCTTTAAAATAGTTTGGGACGCCTGGGTGGCTCAATTGGTTGAGCCTCCGACTTCAACTCAGGTCATGATCTCACCTTCGTGGGTTCGAGCCCCATGTCGGACTCTGTGCTGACAGCTCAGAGCCTGGAGCCTGCTTTGGATTATGTCTCCATGTCTCTGCCCCTCCCCTCTCATGCTCTGTCTCTCTCTGTCTCAAAAATAAATAAAACATTAAGAAAATTTTTTTTATATTGTTTTATTATAAACTACCCTTGGGATAAAATATAAGTTCTTCTCTGAATGCAGAAACCGTATCCTGAATAATCTAACATTTATGAATAGATAGAAATTATACAAGAAATGTATCTTTAGATTATGTTTGGTTAATGCATTGTCTGCTAACTTGGCATTTATTTCATGACACATTGCAACAGACACTTCTTTGAAAGTTAAATTATTGAGTGGATTATAGTTTTTTTCTGTAAGTACATTTTGTCCATTCACTCATTTATTAGAATGATCAAATTGGGAAAGAGTAATGGAAGAGAAAGTATTGTCTTAAAGTTCATATCATTTTGTTGACTACACAGACTGTGCTCCATTCATCTTTGTACCTTCAAGTTTACTTGATTCAAATAAGAATATCTGAGGCTCTGTTATAGGCAAGACACTGTCAGTGACAAATTTATGGTCCATTGAAACTTACATTGTAGGTGAGAGAGGACAAATAATAGGCAAATTCATATACATGTTACATTAATGTTTAATCCTTTTAAAATTAGACAAGGATAATTAGAATATTAGTGTAGATATTATTCTTTTATAGAGGGTATTCAGTGCAAACTTCTACGATGATGTGACATATGAATAGATTCTGAAGGAATTGTGGGATTGAGCCATGTGAATATCTAGGTAAAGTGCATTCTAATTGAGGGAAGAACAACTAAAAATGTCTTAAGATGAAACATGTTTGTTGACTATGGTTTTACAAAGAGGTTAGAGTGTCTAAAATGCAGTGAGCAAGAGAGGCTAAACAGAGAGTAGGTTATAGCTCATGAATTTTCTAAAAGCCTTGATAAGGGCTTCAGAATATACCTTGAATGAGACTCAAAATTATTAGAAGTTTTTGAGAAGAGCAGTGACATGATCTGGCATGGATATTTAGTAGATCTTTGTATTAGATAGACAGCAGATTTCAGGGCAAGCCAAAAGCAGATATATCAATTATGAAAACTAATCTTAGAATTAGATAAAAGATGAGCATTGAAGGGACTGGTGGAAGTGATATAAGTTATTAGTGGAGACTGGTTTTGGAATAAAGTAAAAAACTGTTATTTTGTGGAATGGATGTACAGTTAGAAGATTCAATATCAACTACAAGTCGTCGGCCCAAGTACAAGAAAGGTGGACTTGCCATTAATAGAGAAGAGTGGATGGTCATAACTTCTGAATGAAATGTGATGGGTTGGGCAAAAATTAATGGCTTAAGATTTTTACATATTCTGTATAAGATGCCTAGTTTACATCTAAATGTTGAATTTTCAGTTGGCTATGTAAGTCTGGAGTTGTGAAGTAGAAATTGTTTCTTAGGCTATATTATTATATACTATAGTTTAAAATAATTGTTATTTCTCTGTTATTTAATGGGGTTACCAGTTTAGAATATATATTTTGAGGGCTGAGGATTCCTTCAATTTAAACATGAAAATTCTTTTGTATGTTAAGACATCTCAGGTGTTCTTTGACATATGACAAATGAATTTTATAGGAACCAGATTATAGTTCCTATATTTTATAGGATTATAAATCCTATAAATCCTATAGATTTATAGGAACCTGAATGTGAGAAACAGACAAAAGTAGATCCTTCCTAAAGTAGCTGATAGGCTTTTTAAAAATAATAAAACCTGTAATACCAAAAGATTTGGGCTTTTGTCTTTACCTTTCTGTATGAACTCCTAAGGTACACAAAATGTGTACTAATGAGTTAGAAATAAGTTAACAGGCACAATTCTGCTTATTTTATACCTGTGAGTATCTGCTAGTAGGAATAAAACATGATAATTTATATACTTAGCAGAATAATTACTTGTGTCCTGAAGCTAATACATTTTAGTGTTGTTAATAATAACACATGGAGAAGAGTCACAGCTCTATTTCTCTCTCAAATGCTCCTTTCTGGTGCCAGGATAATTAAATTTCTTATGCAAATATGTTTACATTTTTCCCTTTTAGAATCACATTGATGTTTGAATGTCAATTTTATAGCAGATATGTATAAGCTACTTCCTGAATAGGTCTATAAATTCTATGGGGTAAGTGTAATTTTCTAAAATAAATTTCAGTATTTGACTTATGAGCATTGTATTCAATGAATCTGAAATACAATGTGGAGCTATCTAATACCAAAAATTCCTTTGTTACTTTATTAATATCTAAAAACTCACTAACCCCTATAATTCTACAACTATTATAACTAATGATACTTCTATAATCAGATAAATGTAACCCAGCCTCTCCTTCCTCATTTTATGAAGTATGATGGCAACCTCTAGATGGTACTTATTAAATTTTCCAGACACACACACACACACACACACAGACACACACGTTTAATTATATTGAATGAGTATTCTGCTTAGTTACTTAAAAAAGTGGCACAGCATTTTTATTTATTTATGTTATGAGCAGCTTTTAAAAGTCAGGTGATTTTTGTTCTAGATTACTTTCAACATTTCTACCTAGATATAAAACATATTTAGATAAGAATATATATTTATATATGTAAGCAATATTTTAGCGCTAATATGACTTTATCATTTATAGCTTATACTCATAAGTAGTATATCTTTGAGTAAATTTTTATCTTCAAGTTTTTATTTAAATTCCAGTTAGTTAATTAACATGTAACTTTCACCGAATTCTTAAGTATTACCTTAGGAGGTATATGATATATCAATTTTTAGACTTTATGCATTATATGCATGAAGTCATAATTCAAATCTGTACAATGTTCACAAGGTATTTATATTATGATTTTAGCTCATTTCATTCATAGGTTTTATAATAGAGTGTTTACGAATTAATTAAAACTCTTTTCTGTGCAACCACTCAATTCTATTGTGGTTGTTTAATCAAAACTTGCATTTCTTCTTAATCAATTTTAGGATAGCCATATGCACTTAAGTCAGATTTATGAGTCATATTATTCTATAGGAGGGACAAGTTTGTTCTTCATAAGGGAACATGATTAGCCAAAAATCTTAAGAACTTAAGAGAAAGAATAAATGAAGGAAAGATGTCTTCAATCAAATTTATACATCCTAGCCATCTATCTGCCTTCTTCTGGGTCATGATTGAAAGCCACATAAATGAAGTCAGCATTTTCAAAAAGAAAAGTGTCTGTTTGTATCTGCATAACTTTACATTTAATATGTAAAGTAATCAACCAAGGAAATATATGTGGTGACATATATTTATACACATACATATGTGTGCCTTTCTTTCCCCAGGGAATGGTTATGCTATTCAAGTATTCAAGATATAGACACCATCTTCTAGTTCATATTTTTATTGTCAGTTTTATACTTACTAGATAGGAAAGTCTCAGTGCTAAAATGATCTATTTATTTATGTATTCCCTAATCTGGGGTGCTTGGGCGGCTCAGTAGGTTAAGCTTCTGATTCTTGATTTTTACTCAGGTTATGATCTCATGGTTTGGTTTGCAAGATCAAGCCCTGCAGTCGCCTCTGTGCTGATGACATAGAGCAGAGACTGCTTGAGAATCTCTCTCCCTTCCTCTCTCGCTATATCTCTGCCTCCTCTGTGCATGTGGTCTCTTTCTTTCAAAACAAATAAGTTAACTTTAAAAAATAATTAAATTGTCCTTGATTAATTTACATCAAATATTTACAATATGACTTTAGCATAAGCCTGTATATGTGCAAATGTATATAAGTGTGTATATATACAAATACATATGTATATACAGTAAAACCTTGGATTGTGAGTATCTTGTTCTGCATGTGTTCCACAAGATGAGCAAACATTTCCAATATATTTTAACTTGATAAATGAGTGATGTCTTGCAATATGAATAGTACATGATGCCAAAAGTCACATGATCACAACTGAGTCAATGGTTCTTGAAATTCATTTTGATATACAAGTGCTTTGGATGGCAGGCATGTTTCCAAAACTAATAATGCTTACAAACCAAGGTTTTACTGTATATATAAATGTGTGTGTATATACAGTATATATACATACACACACACACACACGCACAAATATATGTGTAACTAAAGGTATATCCATTGGTTTTTTTTAACATTTCTTTGCTGCCGAGTTGAAATAGTTTCATAGATCTATTGGCTATTAGAGGTCTAATAAATGCATATATACACCCTAAGGCTATAAAATATTCTCTAATTTATTTCAGTAACATTATATTGTTTTTTGAAAGTTCTTTAAGCTGTTTTACACTTGATCTTAGCCAAAAGGCCGAGAAGCAATCTTTAAGCTGTTTTAAATTTTACTAACATAAAGTCATCATGATATTCCATTATTATATTTTAAATTTCTTTAGTATCTTTTATTCCTGATGTCAGAGTTTTATTGCCCCAGTTTTGCAATACAAGTAAGAACTATAGTAGGCTCTCTTTGGTTCCAGTCCTATGAATACCATGGTAAATTCCCTCTTGCACTATATGAGAGTAAAATCAACCTGAGTACTGCCTTATCCATGCAAGCAGCTCATCACTGCCTTTTTTTTTTTTTTTTTTTTTTTATCTCATCACTGCCTTGTCTCTGGGAGTGAAGTGCTGCTACCAGGATTCTACTCTTCTGAAAGCTGTTACTCATATTTAAGTGAGGTTGCTCTTTTTAATAGTAGAGACTCACTTTGCTTGCTATGGCTGAGATTTTTAAGGATTCATGTACTGCCTCAATGTGTTTTTTCATACTTTAGTAAAGAGAATATCTCCATGCCTTCCCAGTATTGAAGGAATGGGAAATTAAGTCATACGTATAATACATTTGCTTCAACAGTTCTAATTTTTGAAATCTGTGAATTCATGTTTCTGTATTAGACAAAGTTCTGGTATCTTAATATTGCTTGATATAGGCCACAGTTGATTCAGATTTCCAGTGAACCAGTCAAGCACACTGTAAGAAGTCCTCACTGGCATGTAAGCTAGAACACAGAACCCTGATACTCTGGTATGTGGAAGTGTATCAGATCTAAAATTATGGAGATAATTTTGTTTAACTTGGATCCCAAAGATTTCTCCACTGGATTTTATTTTACATATATGTATATTTTCTCCACTGAGTTTTAGATACCATAACAATGAACTGCTAAATGCTTATTACCTGTGATATAGGCAAGATGTCTTCTATCATGCATTTTTATTTTTTAAATGTGTTCCTTTTGATTCAAAGCCATGGTAAGGTTGTTGAGGAGATTTGTGACATCATAAAGCTGAATGAAGTGATAACAAAGGATAAATCTAGTCCTCTAGTTATCAGAACTAAGGTACAGCTATGCTTTGATATTGGCATGATTTTTCCTGCTTGTACCTCATGCTATCTCTAGGTCTTCACCATCTCTAATTTCTTGATTTCACATTTGTGTTTATAACATAATTATCCATTTTGATCCAGATCCTACATTTGGTGCTTCAGGTTCTTACAATTTTTTTTCCCTATTGTCTAGGATACAATCTTTAGTTCATAGGTACTTCATGTTGTTTTTCCTCTCTGATTGGGAGTAGAGTATTGGGTTAAGAATTCATTGGATATGTACTTCTGAAGTCTGGCACTCAGCAGTAGTTTTCCCTTGGCAGGTTGGGTTTGCCAGCAATCCTTCCATTAACTTATTCTTTTTTTTTTTTTAAATGTTTTATTTATTTTTGAGAGAGAGATAGAGACAGCATGAGCAGGGAAGGGTCAGAGAGAGAGGGAGGCACAGAATTTGAAGCAGGCTCCAGGCTCTGAGCTAGCCGTCAGCACAGAGCCTGACGCGGGGCTCGAATCCACGAACCGTGAGATCATGACCTGAGCCAAAGCCGGACGCTTAACCGACTGAGCCACCCAGGTGCCCCTCCATTAACTTATTCTTAATGTCAAACATATAATCATTAACACCCAGTTAAACCAGGTGTTAATGATAAATTCTCAATAATAAAGTTGACAACCCATGCCCTCCAAGACATTTTTTAGACTTCAAACAATTTTTAGACTCCAAGACAATTTTTAGACTTCAAACGTTATGTTATAAGCTAGTCTCTAGTAAATGTCATCCCTATGTTGACCAGTGGTAAATATCAGAGTTCCCGACTTTCAGGATATCACTATAGAGCTGCCACAGACAGGATACATATTAACCCTATGCATTTTAATTCAACAAGAGAACAGTAGGCTCCAAGCAGCCATAGTCTCCCCAGGGCAAATGTTGCCAAGCTCTCCCCAAGAAAGGAGATGTGTCTTTGATAGGATCTGGTTCTGCTTCCTGAGATTTCTTCCCCATTACAGTCTTCTTTCTCACCATAGTCTCAGTTCTTTCAGAACTTAATCTGCCCTCTGAAACATCCTTTCTTTTCTATTAAAAATGACTCTTATTTGTAGCAGTTAAGTACCTTTTTTACCCTGTGGAAAGTTAGGAATCCAGGCCTTTCGGTTATTTGAGCAATCACAATTTCACTTAGCCCAACCTAGTGGCTTTTTTTGCTGATGCAACTTTCATGCAATGTTTGTGGAATTTATATGTATCAGAAATATTATCACTCTGTGTGACAAAGTCACACAATTCTTTCTCAGACTTTTCTCACTTTTGAATGGCTTGTCAGGTGGCTGCAAAGCACTGCACATAAGATTCTTTGAGCCTCTTCAGTCTAGGTTTTTGTTTTGTTTTTTTCTGGGCCCTGGTCTACTAGGTCGTGGCTTAAATTGTTCAGAACTCTTAAGGATCTTACAGCCACACTCTTGACTTGGTCTTTTGCCTCAGGCTTCATATCACTTTGAGCATATTTTACTAGGTGGGAAGACTGGTGGTGACTTTCATTTCAGTTTTATTTTTCCAATCTCAAAAGTCCTGTCTCTTCTGTGTTGCTTCTCCATTCTGCTTGCAAGCTAAAGGGTTCCTTCTTGATCTTGTCTGTGTCTTGCTATTTATCATTCATAGTTAATAAAACCAAAGAGCTATTTGCAGCATTTGGCCTGGTGATCTCCTTAGCCAGATTGGAACATTCTGGGGTACACCTGTTATTTTCCAAGTCACCACACATTAGAGTTTGGCCATTATTATTTCCACTACTATATAGCATGGGCAAGCACAAACTGGAAAGCATTGAGGGAACTATTAGCAAAGGCTGATAGCAGGAAGCCAATGGTTAGCAGAGGGTTAAAAAGCAGTGAAGTGAGGGACACTTGGGTGGCTCAGTTGGTTAAGCGTCCGACTTCGGCTCAGGTCAGATCTCATGGTTCATGGGTTCGAGCCCTGCATCGGGCTCTGTGCTGACAGCTCAGAGCCTGGAGCCTGTTTCAGATTCTGTGTCTTCCTCTCTCTCTGCCCCTCCTCTGCTCATGCTCTGTCTCTCTCTGTCTCAAAAATAAATAAACTATAAAAACACATTAAAAAAAAAAGAGCAGTGAAGTGAGTAATTGTGACAGCAGACTAGAGAAAGGGGAGTCTGAAAACTTTCCCAAAGGTAATGCCACTGGGTTTAGAATTCTTTTTTTTTTTTTTTTTTTTTTAATGGTAGCATCCCACTACTAGGAACTAATTTCTCTGTGATTTACCAATTGATGAGGCATCAACGATACCATATTTGAGTAGCTTCAAACTGTGGCCATTTATTAAGATTGCAGTCACATTATTATGTGATTCTGGTCTGGACCAACTTCAAACCCATCTGAGCTGGCTTGCTCATGTGTCTGCTGAGAGTTGGCAGATTGGCTGGAAGTGGCTTGTCCCAGGTGGTCTCACTCCCAAGTGTGGAAGCTGGGTAGGATGACAATGGCAATTACCTTCCTGCTACTCATCACCCAGTATACCAGTTCATATATCTTCACATGACAAATGGGTTCTAAAAGCAACAAGAGAGCAATATGCAAGTTTTTGGAAACCTAAATTATCAGCTTGCTTAAAGTTACTTCTACAGCATCCTAATGGCCAAAACAGGTCACAAGGCTAGTCAGGGTGGGGACTTAAACTTCAGATCCTTATCTTTTTGGGAGGACCTGAAGTTTCTTGTGGCCATTTTTTTTTTAATCTTGTCATTGACTACTGTAAAGTACAGAAACCTTAGCCTTTGTCCTAAACTGGTATTTCTGAAATGGTCTTGGAATCAGGCATCTACTTATTTTTCTACTGACACATGCCTTTTCCTTGATTAGTAACATCACAGTTTGTGTTAGAAATCATACACTCTATTCTCATAAAAAAAAGTTATGATTACCCCAGCACAAAATAGTATCCTTCAGAAAGAAATATTAGAGAAAACTAATTAGGCTGTGCTGGTTCTAATTAGCAAATAAATTCTAGTATGACAGGATTTAAAAAACAAAATAAGAAAGAGCAAAAGCATATTAAAACCTTGTTAAAGAAAACATAGTTGCTCCAGAGAAAACCAATAAATTATTAGATTAAGATACTTTGATACCATTTACCCACATTCAATTTTATCTGTTTTCTGTTGAGTGAATCACCAAACAAAAATGCACTACTTAATAAAGCCAATTATACACAAGTAGGCTTTGAATAATTTTCTGAAAGGTGCAACATTTGAGAAAGTGTTGGCTAAAAGGTAGCTGAGATAGGTTTCTGGACTTGCCTTACCTGTTTTCAGGATCAACAAATTAGTTATACCTATAATTTCATGATTATAAAGTACATTTTGTCCACTTAAATAATATAATGCATAAGGAAATAAATATCAAAGTGTTATTGAAAACATTGAGTTGAACCATGTATTAGGAATTAATTTATGTAGGCTCTGCCGCTACTCTGAGCTAATTACCAGTGTCATTTCCATAATTATGCACCATATTCATTTCACAGAGCAACACTTAGGATGGAAATAACCTAATTTAGCATACCCACTTCGGTAAACTGTAGAGTTGAAAATATGCACGAATAAATTTTAAGGTATATGAGTTCGTGGAACAGCAGTGTCACAGAATGTCTGGGAAATAAACATTAATATCACCGAATTAGTGATTTTAAACAACCTTGTGCTCATGACTTTGCATAAGCCTTTATTTAAATTCAAAACAGTTAAATATGATTAATGCAAATTCTCTACTCTGAAATCTGTGATTAGAGAGATACAAACTGGGTTTAATTTTACCCTATCAAGGATATATTGATTTAAATATAAGTATTATGGTCTGTATTTCAAGACACATGCTTACTTTTTTGATACACAAACTTTTTAAAGTACTTTTCTTAAATTAAAAACTGACTTCATGTAACAGAAGAAAAAATGAAATCGCGTATTTAGCATATTCTTCAATAATTCACATGATTGTTCACAAATATTTCTTGAGCTGGGCATACATGATCTTGTTAGTCCCAAAGTAATCCTGTGACAAAGGGATGAATATCATTATTTCACAAATGAAAAAGTCAAGCATGAGATAGGTTGTTTGATTTCTGGAGATAACACAGATAGTAGGTGCTGCAAGGGAATGCCGTCCTGTGCTCCTGGGCCTCTCTTAGTCCAAATCTGGGAGCTCCCAACACATCACTTTGACAGAATCTTGAGATTTCACCGAGCAATTTAAAGATGTTTTCTGGGGAAAAAATGCACATTGATTGCTATTTTAAGTTAGTGCAAATCAAGATCTTGGCAGAGACTCAGAGGAAAGTCAACAGGATTGTTAATACAATGGGAAATAATGTTCAGTAATTACCAACTCCCTTGCCTGCTTCCAGCTCCTCAGCTCTGCCCTTCATTTTTGCTCCAGTACTGTTAGTTCATCCATAACTGATCAGACCGCACTTTGTGTTTTCTAATTTCCTATTCCCTGGGCATGTTATATGGGACTACCCACCAGTTGATTCTGCAGTACCTGCTATTGATTGGCAACCCCTACTTTATGGCTGAGTAAGCAGACTCGTAATCTATTGTGAGATTTCAGGAGTTTTGCAAAAAAACATTCAACACACAGATCTTTTTCAAACCTCTTCCCAGTATCTTGAGATGTATTTCAACTTAACTCAAGATTTAGAAAAAGCCTTTTAAACAAAACTTTACTTTTTAGTAACAGCATAGATTTCCTAATTAGCACATAGCTGGCATTGTCTCATTTGAATAATTTCAGTTTATTTGTATCTGCTTATTCATTTTATAGCTTATTTCATTGTACATTGGAAATATGAAAGTGTTTTCTTTTGAAAATAGGTATATATATAGAATTAGGTTTAAAATACATAAATATTAGGATATTTTCTCATATAAATTAATGTAAAATAATGCAATATGCTAAAGGTCTTTTATACACTCTATATTTTTTAAGTTTGTTCATTTTTTTGAAAAAGAGAGAGTGGGGCGCCTGGGTGGCTTAGTCGGTTTAGCGTCCGACTTTCGCTTGGGTCATGATCTCGCGGTTCGTGGGTTCAAGCCCCACGTCGGGCTCTGTGCTGACTGCCAGCTCAGAGCCTGGACCCTGCTTCAGATTCTGTGTCTCTCTCTCTCTGACCGTCCCCTGCTCGCGCTGTCTCTCTCTCCTAGAAATAAATAAAACATTAAAAAAAAATTAAAAAAAAAAAGAAAAAAGAAAAAGAGAGAGTGCATGCATGTGTGCACAGGGGATGGCAAAGAGAGGGGGAAGGAGAGAATCCCAACCAGGGTCTACACTCTTAGTGCAGAGTCTAATGCAGGATTTGATCTCATACACCATGAGATCATGATCTGAGCTGAAATCAAGATTCTGCTGCTTAACGGACTGAGCCACCCAGGCGCCCCTTGTACACTCAATTTATATCCTAAATACATATCATGTGGCACAAACCACCAGGAAAAAACATTTTTTCTTCTTCTAGTCTATTCTGGTTGGCCATGTATATGTCTAACCTACTGTACTCTGCTAACCACCTGGTTCTGTCACCATTTGTTTCATTTTATTTACTAACTTATTCAACATACTTTAAAGGTGGAATTTTCTAGGATAATACATGTCCTGTAGTACATGCCCTAAAAGTTCATCCTCCTTTCATATATTCCCAAAGCAAAAGTATTTTGTACTTTCTTTAAAGATAAAAAGACAGTGTTTCAGTTTTTTGAATCCTTCCCATATGTTAAATAAGCTGCTCATCAGAACCTTGTGACAACGTGCTATGAAATATGGAAGCATGCACTCATGTGTTCAAGTGATTTATTTATCTGTTTAATGGATAACTGTTGCTATTTATTATAGGGGAAAGGAGATCATGACTGGTTACCATGGGCTGATATCCATATGAGGAGCTGTTAGGATCCACTCACAATATGGCCCATGGTTAGTGATAATAAAATTTTAGCATGCAATTATTTTTATTCCTACCACCATTTTATTTCTAATTAGTATAGCTTATAACTGATCCCATTTCTCAAATGATGCTCTAGTTTCATAATTCAAGCAATAAAAATAAAATACCATTGAAACAAGGCCCACAGAAACACAAGATTATTTTATTATGAATGCACTGCCAAAATAATATCCTAGTCTGTGGGACTCAAACAGATTTGTACTTGGCCTGTCTCTAATGAATATTAAAACTGAGTGGAAATGAGTTGCAGTTAATCAAGTTCCATACACGAATCCCTTCATTTTTAAACTTCTTTTTGTTTAGAATCATGTTTTTCAGACTTCTTAGGCATTTTATGTTGGAAAGATGAAGACTAATTGAAGTATGTGATTTTGATGTGATCTTTGAAATTTGTCTAGGTAAACATCAGATTTGAGAGGTTTCCGTAATAAAGTATTACTGACAGAACAGTAAGGTTACAGAGGATTGAATTCAGAGAGCAAGCAGCCCTTCCTCCATTTCTTGCTAGTTCTATAACCTAGACAATATATTTTAAATATACAATGTAAGAATTAAGGGCAGATATACTTATTTCAACAACTAAATGTTATCAATGGAGTACATCCACTGGTCTAAGTTCTTGCACTTCTGTGACCTCATTTATATCAACCAGTCCTTGTCAAAGGCATTTGCTCAGAGTAGTCAATATTGTTTGAAGTCAGATAAATTCTATAGTTAGGGAGCTTGGATTGTGCAGAGGTAGATGAGGAATGCTTCAGTGAGTTGTCCATTATCAAAATGTCTAAGGTTAAGTTGAGAATTAAACTGACCATGGCCTGCAATCTAACTTCCTAGCCCAGCAGAGGGGCAGCTTTCTTTCTTTAATAGCAAATTCCTTTATCTATAATTACCTACCTCTTTTAACTCTACTAACGTCTGCCAGCATGAGTCTCCTAATTTTATAAATGACTGCACTACTAGATAGATTGCAGGTGTTTTTTTTTTTTTTTTTTCCTAGCTTTTTCAGGGAGTCCTTTAGAGGAGAATCCGAAAAATCCTTTCCAGATTTTTCTCCCTAAACTCCCACTGTTTCATGATTTGTAATCAAGGTGGTAATGTGAAAAAATGACAGATTTAGGTAACAACTCAGTAGTCCCAAATTTTACACCAATACTCTAATATCAGTGCTGTCAGTGGCAAAAAGTAGGCTAGTTGACAGAGTACAAGAATTGTGCGTGTCTGCATATATATATATATATATATATATATATATGTATGTATATTTCTGTCTATATATATTTGTCTCTCTCTCTCTCTATATATATATATGCTAGAGATAATGAGATTATTATGTGAGATTGAAAAACATTACATTGTATTATAAGTTACACAGATTTAACGTTATTCAAGCATCCATCTCTTGAACAGATTATAAATCTACATTTAAAATATTTACATTGCAATTTAGATACAAAGTGGACACAAAGGACAAAATGTAAGTGTCAAATAAATTAGAAATTTGGCCTGAGAAAATACAGATAACATACTATAGTGAAGAAAAAGTAAAGAAAAATACAAATGACAAAGACAGTATTTATTGCTAATGATTAAGAGCACTGACTCAAGGCTGATGGCCTGGGATGGAATCCCTATTTTACAACTGATACCTATGTGACTTGGAAAATATTGACAGCTCTTTCTTCATTTATAAAGTCCCATAGCTTAGGGACACCTGGGTGACTCAGCTGAAGTGGCCAACTTCAGCTCACATCATAACCTCACAGTTTGTGAATTCTAGTCTCTCATTGGGCTCTGTGCTGACAGCTCAGAGCCTGGAGCCTGCTTCAGATTCTGGACCTTCCTCTCTCTCTGCCCCTTCCCTGCTTGTACTCTGTTTCTCAAAAATAAATAAACATTAACAAATTGAAAAAATAATAAAGTCTCATAGGTTATAGTGTGAATTAAAAATATATTAAAGAATGCATATAAAATATATATGTAGAAATTATACAAAGAGCTTATAATAATACCTATCATGTAATAAAAGCAATATGTTGTTTATTATAAAATATTTGGGTAACAAAGCATTAACAGCTGACAGAGATGAGCTTACACATAGCCCAGTTCTTTCTAGTAATAAAAGTAGAGAGATATTGAAATTGTTTTAGCATTTCATCTGAAATTCTATTTCTTCATGTGGAATTCCTAGTCCACATAATTACTCTAAAAATTGTAAAATATATAAATTATGGTCTAGAATATATTTAGAATTGGTTAACTGTTTTTATTATCATTTTATTATTATTAAATCTCATTATTATAAATAAATAGTAAAATTTTGAGGTTGCCAAAGATTGTTTGGTTTCTATCTTTATTTATTTTGGGTTTTTAGGGCTAATTTATGGCACTAATTTTTTATTTGATTAGGAAAATGATATAAAAATGCCAAGAACATTTTTTTCTGATAATACATAGGGAATTTCCTAAGTCTCTTTTCACAAAGGTCACAGTAACAGTATTGAAATGCAATACAATAGGTACAGTTTCTGAGAGTATTTAAGTTAATACATGGTAATATAGTTCAAGACTTTGACTGCCTTACTTTTAAATAGTTTGCATTCCTTTTTCTAAGCAATTTTAAATATCATTTCTCTCAGGAGGTTTTAGACAAAGACTGTTTAGTATATCGTTTAAAACTGATTCTTTAATAAGAGTTTGAAGTCCTGGGATTCTTTGTTATTCAGTGATTGTAGGTAACTATAGAATACTTAAAATGCTAAGTTGTATATATGTGAGTACCTATAAGTGCTGTTTCTTAAATCTAAGGTGTCTAACAAGGAATCTTGACTAGCTAATGAACATTCTTATCTCCGTGTAAATGTGAAGTAATATCTTATCTCCATATCAATATGAATAAAGGCAGAATTTTTCTTCAGAAAAAATACCATGATTCACATCACTAAAAATGAAAATACTCAATAGTTCACAAAGTTTACATGATAGCCTAGTGCCAAGATAATTTTGGTTTGGACTTTTTTCATGCTAATTTTCATTAGCTCTCTACCTTTACCATAGTAGACTTTCAATAATGCAATATTTAGATGTAAAATTTTGCAAAAGAAGTTCCTAGTCAGTTGTACTGGTCCTAAAATGTATTGATTGAAATTGAGTATCATGACAACTAAAATTAAATAAAATAAAGTATATGAGGTGATCACATTTGAACCACATATGAAGTATATTCTTTAAAGATTATTTCTTGTGTTTTATTATAGTAAACAGGAATTATTATTGTCATAATTCCTTCTGCAGTATTCTGTCTTGCCACTCATTTTTATTTGAGAAGACTTGTGGTTCATAAGTGTCATTGTTTATGGAACTGAAAGTGATTTTAAACAATATGTACAGAAGAGAAATAGATTGATGGGAGTCTGGCATATCTCTCTTTTCGCCACTGAAAGTTTCATTTGGTTTTTCAGAACAGAGTTGAAGATCAGTTGTTCTATTATCCTTGAATCTGAAAGCATTATTGAAATTCAGGATTGAGCCATGTATTATTAGCCGGCATTTTATATTGAGTTAGTATAGATTAGGTAGTAACTAGTTTCTGCCCACAGAGTCAAAAGCCAATGAAAAATCAATAAAAGTTTCAACCACTTGTATTATTCTTTGTGAAATTCTCTAGAAATTGAGTGTGCAGCATAGTTAAATGGTTGAGTTGTGTGTCTAAAGTCCTCTAGATTTTACTATAAAAGTGATAGCATAAAATATCTGAGTTTTAGAAATAAAAGTGGCCCTATACTTGGTAGACATTCTTGAAAACGAAAATATAAATTCTTTTTGAGTATTTGGACAATTTCCTTTTTGAAACTAAAATCAACGTGGACAGTGCTTTGAGTTTTTTCTTTTAGAATATTGCAATAGAACTTAAAAAATTTTAACAATATTTGATATCTAAACTTAACAATCTTTGTATTTATTCCTGAAAGTAAAATAATTAGTAAGAAAGATGATAAGTTAGAATAAATGATTTAAAAATGATCTCAGAATACTCTGAAGACACATGTCACTTTTAAGATGCTGTCCTAGAGAAGGCAACTATAAATAAATCTTTAGAGCAAGGGGAATGAATAAAAGTCAACTTAGAGATAGGATACACATTTAATAAAGTCACAGAAATAAAAAAGTTGGACACTTTTGAAAAAAATTGCTTCAAAGATGATCAAGATATGTTAAGGAATAACAACATGGAAACCATTACCTGAAAACAAGAATTGAGTGCCTTTATTTATCTAACAGGAGAAACCCTGTAAGGAACAAGGCAAAAAAAAAAAAAAAAAAAGTGTGCTCTGGCACAAAATTTACTTGTATGACCCAAAGGTTATAGCCCAGGGCCTCTATTATTTACAATTATATAATTGTGCTTATCTACTTGGATTTACTTTTATGTAATCTTTTCTCATTTTGACAGAGGCAACTATTTGCTTTAGGGAGGCTCAGAATCTTACAAAGGGAATTCAGCTTTGTAACTGAACAAAATAAACTTTCTGAGCTTGCAGAATACAAAGGTCATGAATCATGAAAGTCAGGCTTTGTTTAAGGAAGAGATTTTATAATCCCAAAAACTTTAACTTTACACATCAAGAGAGCAAGTTGGCCAATTAAGAAATTGGATGATTTAATATAATTTATAAATCAGAAGGAAAAGAATTTATGTCATAAAGGGAATTCCAAAAGAGAGGAAGAAGATTGTCAAAACCTTCCCTTTCTGATTCAGATAGAAAATGAGGAGATTGTATTATATAGGGTGGAAACAATCTCTAGGCTATGTGTTAGATACCACGAGTTCTAGCCTTGGATGAATAAATATGGGACTTGGGCCATTGGTTTTCAAAGTATAGTTCACAGACCCCAAGGGTTCCCTGTGACTTTTTCAGGGTGTCTAAAAGTTTTATTTTAAGAAAAAAGCTAAAAGTTATTTGCTTTTTTCATTGTACTGACATTTTCAGTTATGGAGTTAAAGCAGTGCTGGGTAAAACTGTGTGCCTTAGCAAGAATCAAAATGTGGCACCAAATCGTACTCATAATCATATATTCTTTTTTTACCACCACACATTCAGTCAGTTGCCATTATCAGGAAGTTTTTATATATTAATTCTTCCTACCCACTGTGAATATTACTGTACAAATACCTCAAGAGCACTTTCTGTTATTTACCATCAAAAGAAATGAGTGATATTATTTCACTAGGTACTGGGTCAAAATTGTAAGTGAATTATTTTTATAAATCAGATTTTAGTTTTATTTCAGAGGTTTTCAATTATTTCCAAGGATAAAGTTATTGTTAAAAAATATTTTCAGGTATATGTCCAAAGGCTAAAATATAAATTTTAAGTCAACTTTGTTGAGAAGATACTACATGTAACACATACAATATATAAAATATATTCAATTTACATGCAAGTCACATGTAGACTTTGCTTAAATAATTATGAAATAAAGTCAGTTTACAGCTTTAGGGTGTTGTACATATTCAGACTAGTAAAATGAAATTCCTGTATAATAGTGATGAACTAATTTTATTCAGTATAAATATTTAATACTTTTCTTCAAATATTAATTTAACAAATGAATAAATCACTCTCAAAATATATTAATATAGAAAAAGTCTTCAATATGTATGTATAAAGTATAGAGAATGCTTATCTTCTACGGATACATAAAATCATCCTGTCCTATTCAGTATTTAATTGTAAATAAAAAGTAATCTACAAGCACCTCAGTTCTTAGACTCTTTGAGTGTGAATTATATCAGGTACTTTATATTGTCTCTAAATGTTTACTTAGAGAGAAAAATATAAATTCACTTATGATTCATGCATGCCCTGATACATTTGTATTTTAAAATAAGACCCATGATTTGTGATTATATAATAAAATCTTTCAAAAATAATTTTTCTAAGTATTCTCTAGTTGATATCAGCCTTATGAATTTTAATCTTTATTTTGAAGGTTATACGAAACTTAGTTACTGACTTAATTATTGAATGGAACCTATGGAATATATGCATATACACATATTTAATCATAACATTCAAAACATAGCAATTCCAATTTTAGGATTGTGATTCAGTGATTCTGTGCATTACTCAGTGTGCATCGTGATAAGTGTGCTGTTTAATCCCCACCACCTATTTCACCCATCCTCCTACCCACCTCTCCTCTGGTAACCAGTAGTTTGTTCTCTATAGTTAAAAGTCTTGGTTTGTCTCTGTTTTTTGTTTTCTTCCTTCTTTGCTCATTTGTTTTGTTTCCTAAATTCCACTTATGAGTGAAATTATTTGATGTTTGTTTTTCTTTGACTTATTTTACTAAACATTATACTCTCTTGCTCCATCCATGTTGTTCCCAATACCAAGATTTCATTCTATTTTATGACTATTTTATGACTGAATATATATATATATATACACACACACAATGGAATATATATATATATATATGTATATATATATATATGTATATATATAGTGTGTGTGTGTGTGTGCGTGTGTGTGTTTGTGTGTGTACCACCTCTTCTTTATCCATTCATCAGTTGATGAACACTTGGGCTGCTTCCATAATTTGATTGTTGTAAATAATGATGCTATAAACATAGGGGTGGATGTATTCCTTTGAATTATTAAATTTGTATTGTGTAAATGGCCAGTACTGTGATTACTAGTTTATAGGGTAATTCTGTTTTAAACTTTTTGAGGAACCTCCATACTTTTTTCCACATTGGCTGCACCAATTTGCATTCCCACAATAGTGCAAGAGAGTTTCTTTTCTATCATATTCTTGTCAATATTTGTTTCTTGTGTTTTTGACTTTAGCTGTTTTGAAGGTGTGTGGTGAAATCTCATTGTAGTGTTGATTTACATTTCCTTGATGGTGAGTGATGTTGAGCATCTTTACATGTGTCTTTTGGCCGTCTGTATATCTTCACTGGAGAAATGTCTGTTCATGTCCTCTGCCTGTTTTTAACTGAATTATTTGTTTTGGGGTACTGAGTTGCTCAAGTTCTTTATATGCCTTGGAAACTAACCCTTTATTGGGTATGTTATTTGCAAATATCATCTCCCATTCAGGAAGTTGTCTTTTAGTTTTGTTCGATGTTGCCATTTCTGTGCAGGAGCTTTTTATTTTGATGTAGTCCCAATAGTTTATTTTTGCTTTTGTTTCCCTTGCCTCAGAAGACCTATCTAAAAAAATGTTGCTATGGCCGATATGAGAGAAATTACTGCCTGTGTTTTCTTCTAGGAGTCTTACAATTTCATGTCTTCACGTATAGATATTCAATCCATTTTGAGTTTATTTTTGTATATCCTCTAAGAGAATGGTCCACTTTCTTTCTTTTGCATGTACCTTCCCAGTTTTCCCAGTACCATTTATTGAAGAGACTGTCTTTTTCACATGACATATTTTTGTCTTCTTTATCATACATTAATCTACCATATAAGCAAGATAAATGACATAAATCAGACAGAGACAAACAAATACCATATAATTTCACTTATATGTAGAATCTAAAAAATGGAACAAATGAATAAACACACAAACAAAAAGTAGAAACAGAACCATAAATACAGAGAACTAAGAGTGGCCAGTGAGGAAGGGGCAAGCGGACGATGTGCAAAAAGTAATAATTTTAAAAAACGGCAATGATATTCTATATTGAGCTGCATATTGATGACAAATTTTAAACTTTTAAAGTCCTTCAGGTATAATTTTGGGATATTTGTAAGTTTTTGATTATGTTACTAGAAGTTTCCTCCTAATTTTTTCCTTGGGGGTGGCAAAAAAACCACAAACTCTTCTGTGGGAAAATATTTTCATTTAAGTAAATAGATGCTTAGGGGATCATTAAACTATAACCAAGTGCTTTTACTTTTAACATCTATCTAAAGTGCACAGTGAATTGAACATTTAGCACTGAGGCTGTATTTCACATGAACAGGTAAAAAAAATGAGATTATGCAAGTTTTATTGCTGCCCGCTTTTCGTAATAATAGCAAACACTGATACAGTGTTTTTTCTTACAATTACCAGTAGCTGTTCTATTGAACTACATTACAGTAGCTCAATTAATTTTTAAACAACCTTGACTTATGTTCTGTTATTGTGTCCAATTCATAGATACAGAAACGGAGTTTCAGGGAGGTTAAGTAATATACCTAAACTCATAAAGCCAATAAATGGCACAGTTTGAACCTAGGTGGTCTGATTCATATGTTCTACATTCTTAATACTGTGAAGAACAGCAACATCAGATATTATCAATGGGTACTATTTAATGTTATCTCTCAGCTGCTAATATTTAATGCTGCCAACAGCACATTTTTAGGTCATCAATTAGTGGCTGCATTCTTGCCTAACTTACCTCTATTCCATTTTGCACACACACAAAGTTTTGTCTTACTGTTAATATGTATTTGAAATCAGGAAAGGCAGAGGTTAAATTTTTTCTTTTATTAAGTGATTATGCATTTAGTATCTTACTTTCAAATTGCCTAACTACCTCACACCATTCAAGGCCTGAATGATTATAATCTTGATCGTAGAAGTTGGGTTTAAGAGAAGAAGAATATTTCAGTTTGTGTCCCAAGATCTTTATCTGAAAATGACCTATTAAAAAAATCAAGCATTGACACACTGTGCAATATTTAAAAGTAATCGGACATTGAGGGGCATCTGGGTGGCTCAGTCAGTTAAACATCTGACTCTTGACTCTTGGTTTTGGCTCAGGTCGTGATCTCTTGGTTTGTGAGTTCCAGCCCTGCGTCGAACTCCACACTAACAGAGTGGAGTCTCTGCCCCTCTCCTGCTTGTTCTCTCTCTCTCTCTCTCTCTCTCTCTCAAAAAACAAATAAATTTTAAAAGAAGCAATTGGATATTGATTATTTAGTGTTAAAAATTGTTAGCATATTATTTTAGAAATAAATAATTATACTGGAATTGTGATCTAGAAAATTGCTCAAAAGTTTATAAGCAATCACAGGATATTTTTGGAGATAGATTAAGCTAAAAAGCTATTGCATTTTTTCCCAGAAAACAGAAATCAATTGAACATATAGGTATACACAAAAAATTTAGAAGAAAAAATGTGTGCCTATAAACATACGTTCATACTAAATGAGATACCTGGATATACATATATAATAAACCAAAATCTTCCTATATTCTATAAACTGAAAATTGTTTTTCCCATAAAGTAATCTAGACTCTGTGACAACTTCAAATTTCTTGTAAACTGAAAAATGCAGTACTTTCTTCATATATATTCAACAACTGTCTAGAGTTCAATAGATTCATATGACCCAAGAAAGAAGTGAGGCTAATAAAACTGGAAACTCATTGAGTTTCAAAAGGTGATGACCATGGAAATAGAAGTAGAGTGTTTCAAGTTGACAGGGTAGTGTAAATCTATGCTACCCACTCTGGATATAGACCTGTCACAGATAAAACTGGGGACCGAGAGAGCGAATCATTAAGTGGCAGTAGCCTCATCCAAAAAAGATTTAATGTGAAAAGGAAAATCCTGTTCACTTAAAGTGAAGATGCTTACTTCTGTTCTTAACTCATTAAAGGCAATGCAACCACTTGATTTTATTATACGTTTCTTCACTGATTAACTGATACAATTATTTAGTTGTGACCCATTCCATTATTGTGAATCTAAGTTAATTTTATGAGGTGTGAGTTTCAGATGTACCCATGCATGTATTTACTGAATCTAAAAATATATTTAGTCTAGAAAATAAGTTTGAGTACTGGATTTTCCTTTTCAAATTCTTTTTTCATATTTCTGAAAACAATAGGTAACATCAGGAAAGATTTTTTTCCTTTGTGCACTAATTTTAAATTACAAAATATTATTTAAAATCTTGATAATGATTATCTACATTTACACCCAAACAAGAAAAAAAAAAAAAACAAGGAAACAAATAAACCTTGACTTTATAAAAAATGACAGTATTGTAACATGTAAAGTTCTAAAAAATCAACATCTTACAGAGTGTTGTCTAGGCTAATTTATTGTTTGCTATTCAAATCAATTATGTATTTGATTTTAATTTATGTGGAATTGTTTACATTAATTGCTAGTTTCTCTTGTAGTAATTTACCACAGACATTGTGGCTTATAGCAACATAAATTTATTATGTTATGTCCTGGAGCTCAGAAGTCCTAAAGGGAGTTAAATTAAACCCAAGATGTCAGCTGGGCCATGTTCCTTCAAGAGACGAGAGAAGAAACTGTATTTCCTTGCCTTTTCTAACTTCTAGAGGTACATTCCTGTCATTTCTTGACTCATATCCACTTCCTACATCTTATAAGCCAGAGGAATATCATCTTCAGATCTCTATCTGCTTCTCTTTGCACATTGCCTTCTCTCTTGTAAGGATCCCTGTGACTACATCTGGGCCACCTAGATCATCCAGTATAATTCCCTGTCTCAAGATCCTGAAGTCAGTTACATCTGCAATGTCTCTTTTGTTTTATAAGTTTTCACAGGTTCTGGGATTAAGACATGGACATATTCAGAGGCCATCATTCAGCTTCATACATACAGTTAGGCATAATCTGGACAAATGTTTCCAACCTAATTAGTTTCTGATTTACTAGATCTAAATATCTCTAAGGAACATTATAAAGTACTCCGAAAAACCAAATGATATTTGAATATAAAAAACAGAGCTATTATTTGCCCTGTAAGTTTCCCTTTGTATTTTAAAGATTTTTCTTTCACTTCTCTAAATATTTTTGTACAATAGTTTACTCTTACAGACATTTTAATACACATAAATTAAAAGTATGAACAACCTATGAAAGAGAATAACTTAAAATGTACTTATTTTTACATTGTGATGGTCTTTAATTATTATAAGGAAAAAGATAGCCACGTGAAAAAATATCCATGGTCATATTTCAGCATTTACCCTTTAAATTTACTATTGGAAAGTCATTATCAGACATTTACACAATTAGAAACAATATTAATTATAGAAGTCTTTTTCAATAACATGCCAATATGATATATATTCATGACTAAGGGAATATAAGTGTACCTATTAGAAACATAAAGAATAAATGCTATAAAATACGAGCTTCAGAAGTAATAGAAATGTAAATCCTAAAAGAAGTACATAGTTACTGAATCATTTATGACTGAGAGTATTTGTATATATATGAACAAAATTTAATTCCCTTGTTAAAAAATCTCATCCAAGTCACTGATTAGCCTGAACTCCAACATTTAAGTTAGTAATTCACTCCTATTAAAAAGTAATTATAATAAAAATATCAATCTTACTTGAAAAATTTATATTCCATTTTAATATTAGCACAATTGGAGTATAAAATGCTCAAGTTCAGCAATGACAGAAGAAAATACATATTTATCATCATTCAGACATAATCAAACATTGTATTTCCTTCACAGAACACTACTACAAAAAATCCTATGTAATTATGCACTTAGGAACTTAATTACCATTATTTTAATGGGAAATGTATTTGTACTTAAGCATATTCCATATACTTCATAGAATCACATATTATCTCCATGTAGCAATGTCTTGTAAGCTCCTTGAGAACATAAACCTGTGGCCTGCATAAGGTTTTGACCAAGGTGACACTTAATGTTTGATGAATTGAAGAAGTAATTTTTAATGATAAAATTAACCTAGATTTATTCATAAAAAGTAATTGTCTTAAAAATTTCAGGATACTGGGGGACCTGGGTGGCTTAGTCAGTTGAGTGCCCAACTCTTGATTTCAGTTTGGGTCATGATCTCATCGTTCGTGAAATGGACCCTTGCATGGGACTCCATGCTGAGCATGGAAACTGCTTGGGATTCTCTCCCTCCCTCTCTCTCTCTCTTTCTCTCTCTCTCTCTCTGTCCCTCTTCTGCTCTCTCTCTCTCTCAAAATAAATAAATGAACTTAAAAAAAAAATCAGGATAGGGCGCCTTGGTGGCTCAGTCTGTTAAGTGTCCAACTCTTGATCTTGGCTCAGGTCATGACCTCATGGTTTGTGAGATCGAGCCCCATGTTGGACTCTACACTGACAGTGTGGAACTTGCTTGGGATTCTTTCTCTTTCTCTCCCTCTCCCTCTCCCTCCCTCTCTCTC